>NW_026463019.1:0-64714 GCF_021730395.1 Mercenaria mercenaria | reverse complement strand
GATCTAGCTTACTATTTCTCTTACTTTACAATATTTCCAACTAAACTCAAAATGCACTTCTATTCATCTTATAGCATTTTTACAAACGCAAAGGTCGTTTCTGGTGAAGGATTGATATAGATAGCACTTTAAAATTCACATTAATATGCATTATGATATTCTTTAAGACAAATAGTATATGCATGTATGAGGATGAAAAGCCCCTTTTTGGTACGCAGTATTCAGCGCATTGAAAATTATATGCAATCTGTAAGATGCTTTGACAATACCAATTAAGTTTTATCGCAGAATTTACGCCAGTCACATTTAAATCCACCCTCTGTGTAATGTCGCATTGTGACTGTATTCTTTCAGTGTCAACTTTTAAAATTCTACTATATGAAGGATTAGAAGAATTATGATGATAAAGTTATAATTATGTTACTGATAATATATACTTTTATAGCATTACTATCACCATTAATACATTCTTTATGAAAATCTATTGATATGAATACAACTGTATACATAGAATGCGAAAGCGTTCGGATTAAGGTCAAATATTTTGGGTCTATAACTTAATGAAAGTGGTCATGCGATAATTAACAAAATCGCATACACATAATTATCCTTGATAAATCATATGTATATTGTCATGTACATTTGAAGCTATAATTTTGGTGTGTTTTAGTATAATTTCTTGTCGCCGTTTACGTATTAATTAGCTATTGTAGGATTTTTGTTGATTATGGATTATAATCTACTGTCGCGTGCATTGCAAATTATGGTCCCTAATCAACAAATATCATACAATAACAATTTTAATTTAGAATCATTTCCTTCTTGTCATTATATGGTCACGCATGGTTTAATTTTGCCACACGGCCTCAATTTGCAAATTCAGCATTTAGATGTACCCTAAATTTAGATAAAGGATTTGATTTTAATTCAGTGATCAATCCAAACGGAATCCACTAAACCGTTGTTCATGAACATTGGCACATCCACTGGAATAAACAATACAATTTACTGCATTTGTTACCTATTCGTATTTTACTATATATATGTCATTATACTGCACATAGTTTTAAACTTTACAAAAGACTCATATCATACATTATATAACCACAATACTGTGATGTGGATAAACATTTTACATTAGAACATGATTAACACCCTTTCTAAATAATAAAATTAGCTAAAAAGTATCTTAACATAGCTCAAGAAACACCTTGGCAGTAATAAAAGTTATCATAAGAACTCTGTGACATCTTCAGAGTTATCACCTGAACTCCGTAACATTTGAAAAATCGGACATAAAATTGTTAGATAGTGGTTTATGTTTGCAGCTTTGCACTAAAATTAGGTTATTGCATGTGGTGAGGATGAAGAACGTGAATGAGTAGATTAATATGTATGAATAAGCAAACGATTTCGACATTTTACTCAAAATGTCTTGATTTCAAGAAGTGGCGCTGATTATTAGACTTTACAGTTTTTTTCTAACGCATAGCACAAAACATTAGGCAACTTTGATAATCAGACTTTAGTTTTACACCCTATTCTCTCTTTCTAAAGATTGATAATTACCATTTCGTCGACCGATTCCTTGTTTTGTCATACAGATATCAGAAGAACTCTGTAACGTTTTCCAGGAACTCCGTAACAGTTATCAGAAGAAAACATGACAGGTTATCAGAAGAACTCCATCCTTCGTGTAACACTTCCTCCCCCGTGACTTTAGATAAAAAAGAATAACTTTGCAATGTCTTGTTTATAAATACGGTAGTCGAAAGGTTTGAATAGATACATTAATAAAAAAGGTTTAAAAGGTAAAAGGATATTTTTAAAAAAATGCACCCACGCTGTAAATAATGCGTGTAAGACAAAATACATTTATTTAGATAATTCATATATACAACGGTTATTAATTATGTCTCCCACCACACAGTGGTGGGGGAGACATACTTATTTACTCCAGTGTGTGTGTGTGTGTGTGTGTGTGTGTGTGTGTGTGTGTCTGTCTGTCTGTCAAAAAGCTTGTCTGCACTCTAAGTCGAACATTTCTCATCCAATTTTCACTAAACTTAAACAAAATGTGTTTGACCATAAGACCTCAGCCAAGTTCGATAACTAGCCAAATCGGTCCAGGTATCTTGGAGTTATGGCCCATGAGTTACTAAAAATCGGCCTTTTCACTCTTGTCCGCACTCTAATTCGAACATTTCGCATCCAATCTTCACCAAACTTGAACAAAATGTGTTTGACCATGACACCTCGGCCAAGTTCGATAACTAGCCAAATCGGTCGAGGCATTTTGGAGTTACGGCCCTTGAATTATCGAAAAATCGGCTTTTTTACTCTTGTCCGCACTCTAAGTCTAACATTTCTCATCCGATCTTCACCAAACTTAGACAAAATGTGTTTGGCAATGAGACCTCGGCCAAGTTTGATAACTAGCAAAATCCTCCCAGGCACTTTTGATTTATGGCCCTTGAATTACTGATTGTATCCACTCATTCAGACCATCTAATTGGATCAACACCTCTAAACCATCTAGAGAAACTAGACATTTTACATAGGGGCAGTTGTGGGAGACATGCGCTTTTCTCAAAAGCATCTCTAGTTAATCTTATAACTGTCCTTTCTCAGATATTTTAAATGGAAACAGTATTACGGCATTAGAACCGGATGCTAAATATGCCGCTGTTGTTAAGTGATAGAAAGTTCGCAGTCCATGGTCCGCAGTATGCATTGAAGTAAGCTGAAAATCTCTTTTTAGACTGATTCTGAATACCCATGTAGACTGTAGACTGTATTATTAAAGTAATTATAATGAAATAATTATTGATAAAACATATTCCAGGTAAAGCTTCAGCAGCAGTAAAAACCGTAACAAAAGCAAAGAAGGTGTTTATAAGTGTAGATAAACTTTATCCTTCACCAGTTGCCTTTACAGTATCAGTTACGAAACAGGTAGGTATCATTTAATTGTGTACTTTAAATATCCATCAACAAGACACATTTAAAAGAGAAAAATTGTTATAAAATCAGTATAAAAGATGGAGAGAGAAAGCAGGTGACACTGCAAACTTACAAGCAACAAGAATGCCATACTAAAAAAATATTATATGAACCAACATTCCTTCTGAAATGATTTCTTAACTGTACAGTCCAAATAGATACCAAATTGTGCTGAACAATGCAGGCTGCCCTACTTTTTCCTACTTTTTATTCCGAAAAATTCAACCTATCCCTACTTTTTTTTGCAAAAAATGTCATCGAAATATTGAAATATTGATTTTTATATATATTTATATATTATTTATATATTTTTATACGCCCGTTTGAAAAACAGGACATATTATGGGAACGCCCCTGGCGGGGGGGAGGAGGGCAGGCGGGCGGCGTCCACAGACTTTGTCCGGAGCATATCTTCTTCATGCATAGTGGGATTTTGATGAAACTTAACACAGTTGTTTACCATCATGAGACAAAGTGTCATGCGCAAGAACCAGGTTCCTAGGTCTAAGGTCAATGTCACACTTTGAGGTCAAAGGTCAAATTCAAGAATAACTTTGTCCGGAGAACATCTTCTTTATGCATGGAGGGTTTTTGATGAAACTTGGCACAATTATTCACCATCAAAAGACGGAGTGTCATGTGCAAGAACCAGGTCCCTAGGTCTAAGGTCAAGGTCACACTTAGAGATCAAAGGTCAAATTCAAGAATGACTTTGTCCGGAGCATATCTTTTTCATGCATGGAGGGATTTTGATGAAACTTGGCACAGTTGTTTACCATCATGAGACGGAGTGTCATGCGCAAGAACCAGGTCCCTAGGTCGAAGGTCAAGGTCACACTTAGAGGTCAAAGGATACAAGAATGAAAACTTTGTCCGGAGCATTTCTTCTTCATGCATGGAGGGGTTTTGATATAACTTGGCAAAAATGTTCACCACCACGAGATCGAGTGTCTTGCGCAAGAACCAGGTCCCTAGGTCTAAGGTCAAGGTCACACTTAGAGGCCAAAGGTCAGATACAAGAATTACTTTGTCCGAAGCATTTCTTCTTTATGCATGGATGGATTTTGATTTAACTTAGCACAATAATATTGTACACCATCATGAGACGAAGTGTCATGCGCAGGTCCCTTCTTTAGAATTACTTCCCTTTTTTGTTACTATAAATAGCTTATATTGCAACTTTTTCATTACTAGTCGTAGGGAAAAATCGAGACCACTTTCTTGTAGTAAAACATGCATATTACATCCAATGTTGAGGTGTATTTTGACCTATCTCTACAGGGTAAGGATTTTTGTGTGGACTTACAAATTTTTTTTTGGATTTTTTTTTTTAGCTCACCTGTCACATAGTGACAAGGTGAGCTTTTGTGATCACCCTTCGTCCGTCGTCCGTCGTCTGTGCGTGCGTCCGTGCGTGCGTCCGTCAACAATTTCTTGTCTGCACGATAGTGGTTTCATTTATGATTTCATTTTAACCAAACTTGCACACAACTTGTATCACCATAAGATCTCGGTTCTTTTCTTGAACTGGCCAGATCCCATTATGGGTTCCAGAGTTATGGCCCCTGAAAGGGCCAAAATTAGCTATTTTGACCTTGTCTGCACAATAGCAGCTTTATTTATGATTTGATTTTTACCAAACTTGCGCACAACTTGTATCACTGTAAGATCTTGGTTCCTTTCTTGAACTGGTCAGATTCCATCATGGGTTCCAGAGTTATGGTCCCTGAAAGGGCCAGAATTAGCTATTTTGACCTTGTCTGCACAATAGCAGCTTCATTTATGATTTGAATTTAACCAAGCTTGCACAAAACTTGTGTCACCACAAGATCTTGGTTACTTTCTTGAACTGGCCAGATCCCATTATAGGTTCCAGAGTTATGGCCCCTGAAAGGGCCAAAATTAGCTATTTTGACCTTGTTTGCATAATAGCAGCTTTATTTATGATTTGATTTTAACCAAACTTGCACACAACTTGTATCACCACAAGATCTTGGTTCCTTTCTTGAACTGGCCAGATTCCCTCATGGATTCCAGAGTTATAGCCCCTTAAATGTCCAAAATTAGCTATTTTGGGCATTTGCAGCCATATAGAGACTTCATTTATGGTTTGATTTGATACAAACTTCCAAAATATCTTCAACAACAAAAAATCTTGGATTCCATGACGAACCTGTCAGATCCAATCGTAGGTTCCAGAATTATTTTATATCTTATTACCTCCCCTGATTGTAATCAAAATGGATTTATATCAGTTAGTACTTATAGGACCTACTTGAAATTTCATTATTGTCATTAGTTGGACTGAGACAATCAGGGTAGATAACTATGGACTGATTTTATGTCAAATTACCTCCCTTTATTTCAAATTAAAATGGGTATTTCTCCGTAACTAATGAAGATACTGATCTGAAATTTCATTTATGTCAACAAATGGACTTGGACAATCAGTGAAGATACATATTGACTGAATTCATGACAGATTACCTCCTTTATTATTTATCTAAATGAATACACCTTAGCAGCTTCTAATGAGATTGGTTTGAAACGATCATATCATTTTGAGCAATAGTACTCAGGTGAGCGACACAGGGCCATCATGGCCCTCTTGTTTTTTTTAAGATTGACTTCACTTAGTTGTTACTATAAATAACTATACTGTAACTTTTTTATAATTGACCGTAGGAAAAAACCAAGATCACTTTTCTGTGGTACAACATAGATGTTACTTTCAAATTTTAGGTGTATTTTAAGGTATCTCTACTTGGTAAGGAGTTTTTTTGTGGACATAGAAAAACAAAAGAATTACAATAATTACTAAACAACCACAAAGTTAAAATTACATTTGCAAACACAGCTGCTATTTGCTAATCTGCTGCGACGGGCGTATATTGTGACATTCTTGCACTCTTGTTGTTCAAAGTAATTAACTTTATTAAAAGTTGTTTCCAGTGTTTTGTAGATTTTGCCTGGTGCAGTGGTTCAGGTGGAGTACCAGTATTAGGATATGAGGTTGTCTGATGAGTACAAAAATAAGCCAGTTTAAAGTAATTTTATTTTTGCTTCTGACCTTCTTGAATGACTGATGCCAGAGCAATGAACATATCAAAACAACTGAAGATAAAGGTCGGGTAATTCATTAATTAGTGGCACAGAAGGTACGAAAAAAGTCCTACTTTTTGTTGAAAAAATCTGTACCATACTTTTTAAAACAATGAGCCCAACTTTTTTCTAGATGACTGCTTGACAGCCAGACAATGTTGAATAACCGTTTAATTTTTGCTAGTGGCTGGTAATGTGGTCCTGTACAAGAAGCCTAAAATATATATATATATTTATAATATAATTTATAATGTTATATAATATAATAAATTTATAATATATAAATATATATATATCAACCAATAGCTGAGGCTGTTCAATTTTCATAGATTTTAAGCAAACAAAATATAATGTTATAGATGAACTGTATAATGCAAACAGCAGATGTGTAATATTGACCCTAATGGTAATACTTATACACTGGTAGATATTTATGGGCCAAACGATGAAAAGCTTAGAAATATTTTTTCATGAACTTAATTGAAATATCAACAGAAAATAGCCAAAGTGGGGTTGAAAAAATAGTATTGAAAAAAGCAAAATAGATGTTTGGTTGATTGATGAAAATATTCTTCAACCCTTCAATGCAGAAAGGCCAGCTAAAATAAACAAGTGAATGAAGGATTGCCATGCAATACTAAGTCCCCTACTGGAAGGCACCTTATTGTTTCTACTGCAGTGTAACATAATGAACTGATATATGTCAATGATGTATAAACAATATTGTACTATATATGAAATATGTTAAAACAAAACAATTGGATTAAAATCTGGATAAAAAAAACCTACACTTGCTTCATATGGACTTTTTGGGCCAATTAAAAAAAAAATATCATGTAAGATATCTATAGTAACAACAAAGGGAAATGAAAAAAAAGAAAGAATGAAAGAAAACCCATCTGTTAAAAGTCTACACAAAACTCTTTACTAGGTAGAGATAGGTCAAAATACATCTAAAAATTCACTGTAACATACATGTTGTACCACAGAAAAGTTGTCTTGATTTTTCCCTACGGTCAGTAATAAAGAAGTAAAAGTATGATCTATTTATAGTAACAGCAAAAGGAGGTCATTTTTAAAACAAGGGTGCCTTATGGCGATGAGCATCTATGCCAAGTTAAATCAAAATCCCTCCATGCATGGAGGAGAAATGTTCCAGACAAAGAATTCTTAAATTTAATATTTGACTTCTAAGTATGACCTGGACTTTAGACTCAGAGACCTGGTTCTTGTGCATGACTCCCTATCTGATACTAGTGAACATTTGTGCCAAGTAACATCAAAATCCCTCCGTGCACAAAGAAAACATGCTCTCAACAAAGTCATTTTTGTATCTGGTATTTGACCTCTGAGTGTGACCTTGACCTTAGACCTAGGGCTAGGGTTTTGTGCATGGCATGTTGTCTCATCCAGTGGAATATTTGTGCTAACTGATATTTAAATCCTTTCTTGCATAACAAAGTCATAGACTGGACAGAAAAAAAACCCTGCTGACTTTTGAGCTCAAAGTGTGACCTTGACCTTTGAGCTAGGGTTCTGGGTGTTGTGCATGAAGAGTTGTCTCATCATGGGAAACATTTGTGCCAAGGAATATTAAAATCCCTTCATGGATGGCAGAGTTATGGACTGGACAGAAAAAATGCCCCATTGACCTTTGACCCCCAATTGTGACCTTGACCATTGAGCCAGAGGTCCAGGTTTTGGGCATGATATGTTGTCTGATCATGGGGAACATTTATGCCAAGTGATATTAAAATCCCTGAATGAATGACAGTGCTATTGACAGGACACAAAACAGACCTGTTCATGCCATGTTTACATTTGACTGCTTAGTGTGACCTTGACCTTTGAGCTAGCTTTGACCTCAAATTGTGACCATGACCTTTGAGCCAGGGTCAAGGTCACACAGCAGTCAAATGTTAACATGACATGAAAATGGTCTGTTGTTCAGTCCATAACTCTGTCGTAGGAGGATTTTTTCTTCATGCTTGGAGTGATTTTGATGTATCTTGGCACAAATGTTCACTACCATGAGACAGACTGTCATGCGCAAGAACCAGTAGTAGGGGAAATATTATCAAAAAGAGGCCTCCTTAAAGAATAACTGGGCCCGGAAAGGTAACAAGCTGTGTCATAAACCAAAATGTTCAGGGTACAAGTAGTTTTTCAGAAGCCCGGCAGTTTTTTTAAGATTTTGGTTGGGGCTGAGAAATCCAAGATGGAGTCCAAGATGGCCACCGTTTATCAAACATTAGTTTATACTAATTTGTCTAGCTTGATTGTGATGAAAGCTTCATGCTTATTTGAACCACTCTCGAGTCCGCTTCCTGGAAAAACCAGTACTGGTGTCATATGAGAAGTCATGGTCATGACCCCAGTGGGGCTTGACCCCACGATCCCTTGATTGAGCGGCCGACACCTTATCCACTAGACCACCGCTCCCCTTATCAAACATTGAGGCACCTTTGTTATATTCTATGTAAAAAGTAACATATTTAACTGAGCAGAATAAAATAATTATTTGAAAAGTGTTTATTGGATAAGAACATCTCATGCTATATTTTTTCGTCCTTTGTAATGCCATTTTCAAGGTCAAATCAAGGTCAAAAGGTCAAAAAATGTACTTTTTTAGCTCACCTGTCACAAAGTGACAAGGTGAGCTATTGTGACCGCTTGATGTCCGTCGTCCGTCGTGCGTCAGCAATTTGTAAACAAATCTTCATCTTGAAAACCACTGGGCAGAATTACACCAAACTTCACAGGAATGATCCTTGGATTGCTCCCTTTAAAAATTGTTCAAAAAATTGAATTCCATGCAGAACTCTTGTTGCCATGGCAACCGAAAGGAAAAACTTTAAAAATCTTCTTCTCAAAAACCAGAAGCCTTAGAGCTTAGATATTTGGTGTGAAGCATTGCCTAGTGCACATCTACCAAGTTTGTTCAAATCATGACCCCGGGGTCAAAATTGACCCTGCCCCATGGGTCACTTGATTTTACATAGGAAAATATTCAAAAATTTTCAAAAAATAAACCAGAAGGCCCAGAGCTTAGATATTTCACATGTAGCATTGCCGAGTGGACCTCTACTGAAGTTGTTCAAATCATGACCCCGGGGTCAAAATTGACCCTGCCCCAGGGGTCACTTGATTATACCGCCACCAAACATGTTTGAGGGGGGTATATAGGAGTCGGTTTTGTCGCGTCCCGTCCCGAAATCTATTATCTCAGTTATTACCAAATGGATTTGATTCAAACTTAAAATAAATGTTCCACCTGATCACCCACATCATGTGACACAAGGTGCATAACTCTGACACCAAGTTTTCATGAATTATGTCCCCTTTTACTTAGAATTTAAGGTTAATTTTGTTGTATTTTCACTATATCTCAGTTATTACTAAATGGATTTGATTCAGACTTAAAATAGATGTTCCACCTCATCACCCACATCATGTGACACAAGGTGCATAACTCTGACACCAATTTTTTATGAATTATGCCCCTTTTTTACTTAGAATTTAAGGTTGATTTTGATGTATTTTCACTATATCTCAGTTACTACTGAATGGATTTGATTAAAACTTAAAATAGATGTTCCACCTCATCACCCACATCATGTGCCCACATCATGTGACACAAGGTGTATAACTCTGACACCAAGTTTTCATGAATTATGTCCCCTTTTACTTAGAACTATGTCTCCCACCACACAGTGGTGTGGGAGACATATTGATTTACTCCATTCTGTGTGTGTGTGTGTCTGTCTGTGTGTCTGTCACAAAGCTTGTCCGCACTCTAAGTCGAACATTTCTCATTCGATTTTTACCAAACTTAAACAAAAATCAGCTTTTTTAGCTCACATGTCACAAAGTGACAGTGTGAGCTTTTGTGATCGCGCAGCGTCCGTCGTCCGCCGTCCGTGCCTCCGTGCGTAAAGGTTTGCTTGTGACCTCTCTAGAGGTCACATTTTTCATAGGATCTTTATGAAAGTTGGTTTGAATGTTTATCTTGATGATATCTAGGTCAAGTTCGAAACTGGGTCACTTGCGGTCAAAAACTAGGTCAATAGGTCTAAAAATAGAAAAACATTGTAACCTCTCTAGAGGTCATACTTTTCAATGGATCTTCATGAAATTTAGTCAGAATGTTCACCGTGATGATATCTAGCTCAAGTTTGAAACTGGGTTACGTGCCATCAAAAACTAGGTCAGTAGGTGAAATAATAGACAAACATTGTGACCTCTCTAGAGGCCACATTTCTCATGGGATCTTTATGAACGTTGGTCAGAATGTTCACCTTGGTGATTTCTAAGTCAGATTTGAAACTGGGTCAACTGCGGTCAAAAACTAGGTCCGTACGTCTCAAAATAGAAAAACCTTGTGACCTCTCTAGAGGCCATACTTTTCAATGGATCTTCATGAAAGTTAGTCAGAATGTTCATCGTGATGATATCTAAGTCAAGTTCTAAACTGGGTCAAGTGCCTTTAAAAACAAGGTCAGTAGGTTAAATAATAGAAAGACCTTGTGACCTCTCTAGAGGCTATTTTTTTCATGGGATCTGTATGTAAGTCGGTCTGAATGTCCAGTTTGATAATATCTAGGTCAAGTTTGAAACTGGGTCAACTGCGGTCAAAAACTAGGTCAGTAGGTCTAAAATAGAAAAACCTTGTGACCTTTCTAGAGGCCATACTTTTGAATGGATCTTCATGAAAATTGGTCAGAATGTTCAACTTGATGATATCTAGGTCAGGTCTGAAAGTGAGTTACGTGCCGTCAAAAACTAGGTCAGTAGGTCAAATAATAAAAAAAACCTTGTGACCTCTCTAGAGGCCATATTTTTCATGGGATCTGTATGAATTTTGGTCTGAATGTTCATCTTGATGATATCGAGGTCATGTTCGAAACTGGGTCAACTGCGGTCAAAACTAGGTCAACAGATCTAAAAATAGTAAAAGCTTTTGACCACTCTAGAGGCCATATTTTTGAACGGATCTTCATGAAAATTGGTCTGAATGTTCACCTTGATGATATCTAGATAAACTTCGAAACTGGGTGATGTGCGGTCAAAAACTAGGTCATTAGGTCAAATAATAGAAAAGCCTTGTGACCTCTCTAGAGGCCATATTTTTCATGAGATCTTCATGAAAATTGGTGAGAATGTTCAACTTGATGATATCTAGGTCAAGTTCAAAACATGGTCATGTGCTTTTAAAAATTAGGTCATTACATGAAATAATAGAAAAACCTTGTGACCTCTCTAGAGGCCTTATTTTTCAATGGATCTTCATGAAAATTGGTGAGAATGTTCACCTTGATGATACCTAGGTCAAGTTTAAAACTGGATCACATGAGCTCAAAAACTAGGTCACTATGTCAAATAATAGAAAAAACGACGTCATACACAGTTCAAAACTGGGTCACGCGGGGACAGGTGAGCGATTCAGGACCATCATGGTCCTCTTGTTACTCTTGTCCGCACTCTAAAGTCGAACATTTCTCATTCGATCTTCACCAAACTTGAGCAAAATGTGTTTGACCATGAGACCTTGGCCAAGTTCGATAACTAGCCAAATCGGTCCAAGCGTTTTGGAGTTACGACCCTTGAATTACCGAAAAATCCGCCTTTTTACTCTTGTCCGCTCTCTAAGTCGGACATTTCTCATCCGATCTTCACCAAACTTGAACAAAATGTGTTTGGCCATAAGACCTTAGCCAAGTTTGATAACTAGCCAAATCCACCCAGGCACTTTTGATTTATGGCCTTTGAATTACTGATTAGAATCCAATCATTGGATCCACTCGTCCAGACCATCTTATTGGATCCACTCGTCTAAACCATCTAGAGAAACTAGACATTTTTCATAGTGGCAGTTGTGGGAGACATGCGCTTTTCTCAAAAGCATCTCTAGTATAAGGTTAATTTTGTTGTATTTTCACTATATCTCAGTTATTGCTGAATGGATCTGATTCAAACTTAAAATAGTTGTTCCACCTCATCACCCAGATCATGTGACATAAGGTGCTTAACTCTGACATAAATGTTTTATGAATGATGTCCCCCTTTACTTTAAATTTAAGGTTGATTTTGATGTATTTTCACTATATCTCAGTTATTGCAAAATGGGTTTGATTCAAACTTAAAATAGGTGTTCCACCTCATCACCCACATCATGTGACAAAAGGTGCATAACTCTGACACCAATATTTCATGAATTATGCCCCTTTTTACTTAGAATTTAAGGTTAATTTTGATGTATTTTCACTATATCTCAGTTACTACTGAATGGATTTGATTCAGACTTAAAATAGATGTTCCACCTCATCACCCACATCATGTGACACAAGGTGCATAACTCTGACACCAATTTTTCTTGATTTGTGTCCCCTTTTACCTAGAATGTAAGGTTAATTTTGATGTATTTTCACTATATCTCATTCTGATTGGTTTAGAGCCAAAGGGAAGTAATCTTTTTTTAACTTTTTTACTGAGTTTCTTCCCCTTAAATTCCAGGAATTAGTCTATTTTTAGAAATCCTGTTTTTAGATTTTCAGAATTTTACGTATTTTTCTTTTTTATTATAAGTCCTATGTAAAAAGTAAATACATTTTTCTGTGGTAACATGGGTCGGTAAGACATTTGTTTGTATTCACTTTTAGTGTATATCTAACATTAAAGATTTTTTATATTGACTAGTATTACTATACTAAAACCTTGTGACCTCTCTAGAGGCCATATATTTCATAAGATCTTCATGAAAATTGGTCAGAATGTTCACCTTGATGATATCTAGGTCAAGTTCGAAACTGGGTCACGTGCCATCAAAAACTAGGTCAGTAGGTCTAAAAATAAAAAAACCTTGTGACCTCTCTAGAAGCCATATATTTCATGAGATCTTCATGAATTTTGGTCAGAATGTTTACCTTGATGATATCTAGGTCAAGTTCGAAAGTGGGTCACGTGCTTTCAAAAACTAGGTCAGTAGGTCAAATAATAGAAAAACATTGTGACCTCCCTAGAGGCCATATTTTTCATTGGATCTGTATGAAGGTTGGTCTGAATGTTCAGATATCTAGGTCAAGTTCGAAAGTGGATCACGTGCCATCAAAAACTAGGTCAGTATGTCAAATAATAGAAAAATCTTTTGACCTCACTAAAGGCCACATTTTGCATGGGATCTGTATGAAAGTTGGTCTGAATGTTCATCTTGATGATATCTAGGTAAAGTTCTAAACATGGTCATGTGCGGTCAAAAACTAGGTCATTAGGTTTAAAAATATAAAAACCTTGTGACCTCTCTAGAGGCCATACTTGTGAATGGATCTCCATAAAAATTGGTCAGGATGTTTATCTTGATGATATCTAGGTAAAATTTGAAAGTGGGTCACGTGCCTTCAAAAAGTAGGTCAGTAGGTCAGATAATGTAAAAACGTTGTGACCTCTCTAGAGGCCATATTTTTCATGGGATCTGTATGAAAATTGGTCTGAATGTTTATCTTGTTGACATATAGCACAAGTTCGAAACTGGGTCAACTGCGGTCAAAAACTAGGTCAGTAGATCTTGAAATAGAAAAACTTTGTGACCTCTCTAGAGGCCATACCCTTGAATGGATCTTCATGAAAATTGGCCAGAATGTTCACCTTGATGATATCTAGGTCAAGTTTGAAACTGGGTCACATGCCTTATAAAACTAGGTCAGTAGGTCAAATAATATAAAAAAATTGTGACCTCTCTAGAGGCCATACTTTTCATGGGATCTGTATGAATGTTGGTCTGAATATTCATCTTGATGATATCTAGGTCAAGTTTGAAACTGGGTAAACTGCGGTCAAAAACTAGGTCAGTAGGTCTAAAATTGTTAAAATCTTTTGACCTCTCTAGAGACCATATTTTTCAATGGATCTTCATGAAAATTGATCTGAATGTTCATCTTGATGATATCCAGGTCCGTTTCGAAACTGGGTCACGTGCGGTCAAAAACTAGGCCAGTAGGTATAAAAATAGAAAAACCTTATGACCTCTCTAGAGGCCATATTTTTCATGAGATCTTCATGAAAATTAGGGAGAATGTTCACCTTTATGATATCTAGGTAAAGTTCAAAACAGGGTCACGTACCTTCGAAAACTAGGTCAATAGGTCAGATAATATAAAAAACCTTGTGACCTCTCTAGAGGCCATATTTTTCAATGGATCTTCATGAAATTTGGTCAGAATTTTTATCTTGATAATATCTAGGTCAAGTTCAAAACTGGGTCACATGGGCTCAAAAACTAGGTCACTATGTCAAATAATAGAAAAAACGACGTCATACTCAAAACTGGGTCATGTGGGAAGAGGTGAGCGATTCAGGACCATCATGGTCCTCTTGTATTATATACCAGAGACATCAAAATCCTTTATTTTCCAAGGATGTCTAAGGATGATGTACCACGCTTAATTTCCATCATAACATTGCATATACCTTTTCCAAAATTGTTTATTTTGAAAATTGCGATAAAAAGCATATACATTCATAATTCCTGAAACGTGACAAGGTGTTACTAAATAAATAAGCAGTTCTCTTAAGGTGATTCGATAATGCAGTCCAGATATTAAATTCTCAATTATTCACAATTCACGGGTGGTGTAAGTTTATTTGAATCTGCCACTCTTCTCTGACACTTCTTAGAAATTCCTCCACTTTTTTAAGGCCCGATTTTGTTTTCGATTTTGTATTATCATTTTTCATGTTTTCAACAAACTGATATATGTCCAATTCATTATTTGTATCCTGTATAAGTCCATTTAAATTCAATAACCGATCTGACTCGCTCGCCGGCCATTTTGGCGTTGCTGAATGACGTCGACGCCAGAACGCGCAGACGTTCCGGTTACCCGGGGCCATTATGATTATGGCGCGTGAGGCGTACTGCGCCATTATGGATTCGTCAACAGAGGCCGTAATGACCGTTTTTAACGGCTTTTTTGTTACTATTTATATTAAGGTATATAATAATGTCTAGTAGACTTCTACAAACTTTGTTCAAATCATGGTATAAACATTTATGATTTATTGTATAAGATACTGAAAGTAAACAATGTAAAACATAATGAACAAACAATTATAAATTATTTTAATAAAAAGGGTTAAAATGTATCAAAAACATAATATTCTTTACTACTATCAAAAATGCACTCATAAACGTTATATTCCATACTACTCCCAAAAGCGTATACTGAAGTGACGTGCGTTTACAGTGTAAACGTTACTATAAATAACCGTGAACATTATACATGTAAATTCCACTAATGTTAAAAATAAACTTGAACAGAAGTGACGTGCGTTTACAGTGTAAACGTTACTATAAATAACCGTGAACATTATGCATGGAATCCTTACATAGATTCCTACTGTTTAAAGCTGATCTTGTTACCAATTCAACTCTGTACATATTTCTTCGATTAGTTTCCTGTTTTTGATTAAAGTTCCAATACTTAAAGCACACTTCAGTAAATTTTTATGTTTCTCAATTATATGTATGAGTATGGCATACTCCTACGGCTAAGTGATTCTCACAACATGAAAGTATTATGATATTCAACCATGCTACGGTTAACATTCTTTTCTTGAAGTCTTCCGATGATATACTTTGTTTTAAACGTTCGTTGTCTTTAAAAAGTCTTGCATTTTTATGCCCCCCTTCGAAGAAGGAGGGGTATATTGTTTTGCAGATGTCGGTCGGTAGGTCGGTCGTTCGGTCGGTCGGTCGGAATGTAGACAAATCCGTTTCCAGATGAAAACTCAAGAACGCTTAGGCCTAGGATCATGAAAGTTGATAGTAAGGTTGAATATCACCAGCAGATGACTACTATTGATTTTGAGGTCTGTATGTCAAAGGTCAAGGTCATAGTGACCCTGAATAGTAAAACGGTTTCCGGATGATAACTCAAGAACACTTGGGCCTAGGATCATGAAAGTTGATAGGAAGGTCGGTAATGACCAGCAGATGACCCCTATTGATTTTGAGCTGAGTATGTTAAAGGTCAAGGTCACAGTGACCTTGAACAGTAAAACGGTTTCCGGATGATAACTCAAGAACGCTTAGGCCTAGGGTCACAAAAATTGATAGGGAGGTTGGTCATGACCAGCAGATGATCCCTATTGGTTTTGATGTCAGTATGTCAAAGGTCAAGGTCACAGTGACCAGGAACAGTAAAATGGTTTCCAGGCAATAACTCAAGAACGCTTGGGCCTAGTGTCAGGAAAATTGATAGTTAGGTTGTCCATGACCAGCAAATGAACCCTATTGATTTTGAGGTCATTAGGTCAAAGGTCAAGGTCACATTGGCCAGGAAAAGTTAAAACGGTTTCTGATCTTCTTGTCCAAAACCATAGGGCCTAGGGCTTTGATATTTGGTATGTAGCAAAATCTAGTGGTTATCTACCAAGATTGTTCAGATTATTTCCCTAGGGTCAAATATGGCCCCGCCCCGGGGGTCACATGGTTTAAATAGACATATATAGGAAAAAACTTTGAAAAACCTGTTATCCAAAACTACAGGGCCTAGGGCTTTGATATTTTGTATATGACATCATCTAGTGGTCCTCTACTAAGATTGTTCAAATTATTCCCCTAGGGTCAAATATGGCTCCGCCCTGGGGGTCACATGGTTTATATAGACTTATATAGGGAAAAAAATTAAAAAATATTCTTGTCCAAACCACAAAGTGTATGGCTTTGATATTTTGTAATGTAGTATCATTTAGTGGTTCTCTACCAAGTTTGTTCAAATTATCCCTCTAGGGTCAAATGTGGCCCCGCCCCAGGGGTCATATGGTTCATATAGACTTATATAGGGAAAAACTTAGAATCTTCATGTCCATAACTTACATCATTCAAATTTGGACCACATGTATAGTTTTGAGTGGCAAGATGAACCTTGACATGAGTTGACCTTGATCTTGACCTAGTGACCTACTTTCACATTTCTGTAGCTACGGCCTTCAAATTTGGACCACATGCATATGTTTGTTTACCGAAAAAACTTTGATCTTGTTATTGACCTAGTGACCTACTTTCACATCTTTCAAGGTACAGGCTTCAAATTTGGACCACATGCATAGTTTTTTGTTCCAAAATAAATTTTGACCTAGTGACCTACTTTCACATTTCTCAAGCTACAGCCTACAAATTTGAACCACAAGCATAGTTTTGTGTACCGAAATGAACTTTGACCTTGAAATTGATCTAGTGATCTGCTTTCAAATTTGGACCACATACACATTGTTTTGTACCGAAATGAAATTTGACCTTGATTTTGACCTTGAGCTAGACTTGAAATTTGGAACATTCAAAAATGGCTCAGTGGATGGCGCCAAGGTCACTCTGTAATCTCTTGTTAGGTTAATAGGTTAAAGGTCAAGGTCAGATTAAACCAGAATGGTAGAAATTTCGTTTACAGTGAGCATATAATTTCTGTTCTTTGTGCAATTACTGAATGCATCAAGGGGGGCATTTCGTGTTAGACGAGCTCTTGTTCACGTTGTAATTCGTCTGGCTAATAATATCTTTGTAGAATTCTTGAATAATTATAAAAGAAACAAAATAACATTAAAAAAAAACCAATCTCAATATTCTTATTCTACAACGTATAAATATATTGTTTACAATGGTAAATAGTTAAACATATAATTATTTTCTTAAGCTTGTTAAAAAACCGCTTCGGTAGTCTAGTGGTGAGCGTCTGCTTCAAGTGCGGGAGGTCGTGGATTCAATCCCCGGCCGAGTCATACCAAAGATGTTAAAAATGGCACTAGCAGCTTCCTCGCTTGGCGCTCAGCATTAAGGGGATAGTGCTGGGACTGGTGGGGTATCATGCCACGTGTCTACGGCGTGATATTCCAGTGAGGCAGCACTATAAAGTTGGGTATTGTGTTCACTGCTACAAGCAGACACCGTCGTTTATATGACTGAAAAAATGTTGAAAAAGACGTTAAACCCAAACACACACATAAGCTTGTTAAAAAATAAAAAGATAATAAGATAAAACTTACATTTCAGTTGTTTAAATTCCACTTTTTTCGTTATAATACTTAAAACAGTAAAGAATGTTATGTGTATTGATAAAATCTAGTCGTAACCGGCTGATGCATTATTGCAAAATACTATAATGGAAACCCAATATCTCTTTACACTGTAAAGTTAATATCGGCTTTAAACCGGAGGCTAAAACTATTTTGTGAATTGTTTTTCAGTCCGGGTATTAAGTTTCTGTTAAGGTATTTTAAGATATTTTGAAAGTTAAATATATATTTTCTCAGTACTTTATGAAAGCTAAAAACGCCCAGGGACTTACTTCATCAAACCAAAGGTTTTCACAGTAATTTGTTAAAACCTGTGGGTTTTAAATTGGCCGGCATTGGTCCGTTTTAACCAGTGATAAAATGAGGTAAAGCAGCGCTTATAACCTTGATCATCTAATTACTCAGGTAAGTCTCATCATGCTGACAATCCTTTGTACTGGAAGACTTAGGATGAGAATATACAAAAATGCAGATAATATTTGAGCAGACATTTTTAGATCCTTTCATGTATTAAAGACTTGCATAACAAACTTGTAAATTTTGCTAACAGTGTTTCGATGGAACCTGAAGTTGAAAGGAGTTTATTAAATTGTTTTCAAAAAGGCTCAGAATGTCTTGGTAAGTTTGTTGAGGAAAGGTTTGTCATGATGCCAGGCAAGAATTTCTATGATCCCGTCCCGAAGGCAAATACAAAAACAATTAGTCAAAAGCAAAACATATCAGACTGGAATCAAAAGAGTTACCAATCAATGGAGAAGAGATGTATTTATGCCTTCTTTCTATCAACTCTTTCAAGAAAGTACCACTTAAAAGGGTTATGGTTTATAGCAGCTATCCTACTCGCCCCGGCGTCGGCTTGAGCATTAGCGTTAGCGTGAGCGTCACACAAATGTTAAAGTTTGCGTACCACCCCAAATATTTTCAAAGTCCATTGAGATATTGCTTTCATATTTTGCATACTTGTTTACCATCATGACTCCAGTTTGTAAAAAGGAGGAGGCAACTCTATCAAGCATTTTGACTGAATTATGGCCCCTTTTCGACTAAGAATAATTACTTATTGTAATGTTAAAGTTTTACTCATAGCTTATATTATACTATCAAGCACTGAGAATAGTCGAGCGCGCTGTTAACTGATAGCTCTTGTTAAAAATGAACCAGTGCCATTGAGTCTTTTTACTGATTCGGGATAAATGCTTTCCAATAAGAAAGCCAATTTCATGTTAAAGCTGGAAGAACTGGTAAGTGAAAAAGTTACCAGATTTGTAAGTAATGTTGACTGCATTATTTATGACGGTATGGCAGTTGTTCAAATGCTTCAGACTGTTTTTTGCATCCTTTAAATTGTACAGAGAAATGGCTGATGCATTCTGGCAATGAATTCTGTGAAATACTAATACTTCCACAAATATCTGTATAGTCTTTGACAGCTACTTGGATAATAGCTACAAATCTCAGACAGAGATGACAATGGGTAGGAACAGCTTGGTTATAAAACGTTTGTAATTCAACCAGAAATGCAAATTTTAGATGTAAAGCAGTGTCTTTTATTTCTAATACAAACTTTAAAAAGGAGCTTACCAAGTTTTATAACCTATATCTTGCCCAAAATTCAGTTACTACTTTAAACGTGGGACACACTAGTTGTAATTGGGGGCTTAGAGGATATGGTCTTGAGCTTCAAGTCTGAATCATTTAACGTGTTTCTTATGTTCCTAATATATGTACAAACCCATTCTCGCATACCAGAGGTCTACCGATGTTCCCCGGATGAACCTCTGGCACATTTCGCCGATATTTGCGGTTTGGTTACATTACAGGTAAAACGCTTCAGCCAATCAGCGTCGTTTCGCGACAAAATGTAGCGAACCAATCAAAATCGTCCGTGAAAAGCGTGACCGCGTCCTTTCATATCGATGCCGACTTACGAGGAATATTATTATTTCTTCAGGTAAATTTCTTAACATCGAATAACAGAAATAAATCTTTATTAATCGCAATCATGGAATATCGCCTTTATCCATCGTTAGCAACTACCTTGCTTACATATTGTTTGAAATTTCAATTCGGCATGCCAAATAGTGGCGAACATTGAATGGCTGAAACTTCTCCCGGTAGTAATTACGAGTGCGCATGCTCACCAAATAAACGACAGAAATAAATCAGAGGTTCGTCTCGGGATTTTGACGAACATCTGATGGATGAGAATGGTACAAACCAGGAAGAAGCATATACTATATGGATGTTGCTTCATTCCAAGTATGCTGCTGATGAAGGGGCTCAGACACACAATTTGTAGTCTGGACACTGATGTCTTACTTCTTTTGCTTCATCACTTTAATGCTCACACTATTCCTAGAGTATTTTTCAGGACTGGCAGAAAGTCTGTTCATACTGATATGACCCAGTACATGAGATATTTGTCTCGCTGTCCCAAGAGCAAAAACATATTCTGCTCCCTGTATATTGTATCACGAGTTGTGATACATGCAGTTCATTTTTAGCTCGACTATACAACAGCATATTATTTAAGTCTGGACTTATTATTAAATCTAGACTTCAGGCGTTTTGTGTTTTGAACAGCCTATAAGTGGTATTTCTTATATAATTACACTAATAAAGAGAACAGAAATGTCTCCCCCATCTTCCGTAATAACTAACAAGATTCCGTGGTAAAACTGCTTTCCTATTGCCTATAGTGTCGAGGGCTGACTGGAAACAAAACCAACTGCTTAGTGTTTACAGTTCAATTTCATGAATCAGTATTGCTCTAAGGATATACCAAGTCGTCCTTTACTTACCGCTTCTCCGCATCTGGTAATTTAGATAACTCTGTCGGTCTTAATCACAGGAGTGAGCATCGCTAATGGGGCATCCGTCGTTGCATGTTGTTAGACGTTCAGGAATGACTAAGTTAGACGTTCCGGAATGACTAATCCTTCTGTTTTGAGTTAGACGTTCAGGAATGACTAAGTTAGACGTTCCGGAATGACTAAATCGCCTGTCTAAGTTAGACGTTCTGGAATGACTAACCCGCCTGTCTGAGTTAGACGTTCAGGAATGACTAACCCGCCTGTCTGAATTAGACAATCTGGAATGACTAATCCTTCTGTTTGAGTTAGATGTTCTGGGATGACTAACCCACCTGTCTGGGTTAGACGTTCCAAAATGACTAACAGGCATGATCTGAATTGACTAACCAGACTGTTTGGGATGGACAGTCTTAAACGAATAACCTCCGGTTCTGGATCAGATATATTCTTGAAATGCTAATGTCAGGAACTGTGTTAGACATTCCTGACCAGCTAATTTTCAATAGGAGGTATATTTCAATACTTGGTTGGCGTATGGGGATTGCTTTAGTTTTGGATTTTTTTTTAATAATTGGGTTTAACATAATACCGAGCTATTTTTTCCCCAAATCACAGCCCTGGGTCCCTTCCCAGACTTGTAACAAAACCATGTTGTGAGTTATCGTTATACTTAATACTCTGATATCCCAGCACTCAGCCTTTTGGATTCTACCATGCTAGCAATAAATGTTAAACGGGACATGTTCGCTACAGGCACTTAGGCAGGGATGTCGGAAGAAACCAATTTACATCTAATGAATACAGTCTTCTGTGGTATGGTTTATTCAGACTTGGAAAACGTAAGTACAATAAATTTTATCAAGATTTTTATTCCATATTTTTTATCATGCTTAACTGTAAGCAACGTAAATAAGTAAGTGTTACCGATGAGGAGGTATTAGTTTTTTGTTTTTTTTAATTATAATGTCACCTCAGCGCCAAATGTGGGCTCATTGAAGTAAAGAAGCACAAACATGCATACAGTTTTTGCGCCGAGATGACGATTTTTGCCTTAATATATCTAATGGTGGTGGGCGGATAGCTCAGTGGTTTGCACACTGGCCTTCCAATCTCACTATTATTTGGTGGTATAACAAATCTACTTTTTGTACAATAAAGGTTGCACGGAACATTATGGTCAACATGACAGATTTGGCCAATATATTCTTCACCGGTTCACCCACAATATTATTTCATCAAATGGAAAAACCTCTATAGTGACCATATACAACATATTCCCTCGCATAAAAAGTGTAAAGCAGTTTTAACATTGTATTACCTTTTACTGCATTTATAATGAACAACTGTCTCCATAGGATGACACAAGCCCCCGATGGCACTTTGAATGAATAGTTATGGCCGATGTTAGAGTTTAGGACCTTTGACCTACGGACCTGGGTCTTGCGCGCGACACGTCGTCTTACTGTGCCACACATTCATGCGTAGTTATTTTAAAATCCATGCATGAATGACAAAGATATGGACCGGACATGCCCATCATTGCACTATCATGAAATATGACCTTTAACGTCTAAGTGTGACCTTGACTTTTGAGCTACGGACCTGGGTCTTACGCGCGACACGTTGTCTTACTGTGGTACACATTCATGCCCAACAATTTTAAAATCCATGCCCCCGATGGCACTTTGAATGAATAGTTATGGCCGATGTTAGAGTTTAGGACCTTTGACCTACGGACCTGGGTCTTGCGCGCGACACGTCGTCTTACTGTGCCACACATTCATGCGTAGTTATTTTAAAATCCATGCATGAATGACAAAGATATGGACCGGACACGCCCATCAATGCACTATCATGAAATATGACCTTTAACGTCTGTGACCTTGACCTTTGAGCTACAGACCTGGGTCTTGCGCGCGACACGTCGTCTTACTGTGCCACACATTTATGCGTAGTTACTTGAAAATCCATCCATGGATGACAAAGATATGGACCGGACACGCCAATGCACTATCATGAAAAATGACCTTTAACGTCTAAGTGTGACCTTGACCTTTGAGCTACGGACCTGGGTCTTGCGCGCGACACGTCGTCTTACTGTGGTACACATTCATGCCAAGTTATTTGAAAATCCATCCATGGATGACAAAGATATGGACCGGACACGAAAATTGCGGACAGACCGACAGACGGTTCAAAAACTATATGCCTCCCTTCGGGGGCATAAAAAGTTGTACATGGTTAAATATTACACTGTCACAAAATTGTTGCTGCATCAGGTTTGTCTTCTTAACATTTTATCCTCATTAAGTCCTCGTTCATTCACAAATAGATAAATATCACATTTAGTTTTAACTGAGTGTAATCTGTTCCTCTGAATCACTGGAAATACTAAATGATCACAGATACTTCCATCATCAAACAACTTCTTGTGACTTTGATTTCAAACTTCTTGCCACACCTGTATTATAAAAAGAGGAAAATGGAATGAGTGATGTTAGTTAAGATATATCATATACCATATACTAGTAAAATCATTCTCAAATAATGTTGCAAAATTAATGCAAAGGATGAAAACAAGGTAAATTTCAGGTATTGTTCATGTAACAATGTTAACTAAAAAATGTAAATCTGACAGTTACACCAATTAAAAGACTTAAAAAAGAGGGCCAAGGTCGCTCACCTGAGAAACATATCATAACAGTGTAAACATGTTTGACTTAGTGATTTCATGGAAACAAATATTCTGACCAATGTTCATTAGAATTGGACCAAAAATGTGGTATCGCAAGTGTAAACAAGTATTTTCTTCAATTTGACCTAGTTTTTGAGCCAAGATGACCTACATCCGAATTTGACCTTAATTTCATCAAGGCTATCATTCTAACCAAATTTCATGAAGATCAAATGAAAAATACAGTCTCTATTGCATACACAAGGCTTTTCTTTGATTTGACCGGATGACCTAGTTTTTTTTATCCTAGATGACCAATATTCAAATTTCACTTAGATTTTATATAGACAAACATTCTGATTAAATTTCATGAAGATCCGTTATAAAATGCAGCCCCTATTGCATACACAAGGTTTTTCTTTGATTTGACATAGTGACCTAGTTTTTGACCCTGGATGACCCATATTCGAATTTGACTTAGATTTTATCAAGGCAATCATTCTGACCAACACTCATGAAGATCAATTGAAAAATACAGCCTCTATGATCGCATACACAATGTTTTTCTTTGATTTGACCGAAATCACCAGGTTTTTTACCTCAAATAACTTATTTTCAAACTTGGCCTAGATTTCATCAAGGTTATCAATCTGACAAAGTTTCATGTAGATTAGTTGAAAAATACAGCCTCTATCGCATACACAAGGTTTTTCTTTGATCTGACCTAGTGATCTACATTTTGACCCCAGATAAACCATTTTCGATCTTAACCTAGATTTTATTTGTTACACTTGAAATTATTTTCATGTTATTTTTTTTGAAAGCGTCGTTTATAGACATATCTTTGGTACTTTAAAAGACAATGACTTGAAATTAAAAATATTTCTTTATAATCATCATCTGCGTGTGTGGTTACAATCACAATAATTATAATTGTATTTCTTGACAGAGTTATGCCCCTTTCATACTTAAAATCAAAATTAAAAATAAAGAATGTCAGTACACCTTCTTTACTTGACCTTTAACCCCTCTGTGTAGTAGGGGCTTTTCATATATTGGCGTATCTTCCTTTTAAAGTAAAGGTCTCTTATTGAGACATTAATTTTATTTATTTTACTGTCAAATTGCCGAATAGTGGAGCGTGCTGTCTTACCGACAGCTCTTGTTATTTTCACCCTTATACATTATTCACGATGTTGGCAGGCACAATGCCTGTGAAGTTTCTCTGAAGTTATGGCCATTGAATTTCTCAAATTTGCTAAAGTTGACCAGACTTGAGCAGTTCTTATCCTTTGTTCACCAAACTTGACTACTATGCTTACAGGCATAATATCTCAGAATAGTTCTATAACTAGCTGGATATTCCCAGTTACGGCCCTTCAGTTACTACGAAAAATGACAGTACCTTAGCCAAAATTTTGTCAGCTCATTATCTGGATATTCCCAGCTATGGCCACGAAAAATGACAGTACCTTAGTCAAAATTTTTGTCAGCTCATTATCTTTTGCTACTCTAAACATCGCTCTAAATCTCTTGCCCTTGAATTAATCAAAATTTTAAAAATGTTACATCTGTCTCAGAATTCTGAATAAGGGGTTTATTTTGGCGGTTTGGTTCTGTTGTTTATTTTCGTATCAAATGTCAGGTATCACTATATAAATCTAAACTTGATAGTCCTTTGAATAGAGATGTGTTATAAACATTAAATAAATTTCGTAGAAGCAAGATTTGAGTTGCATTTATACAGTGTTCGAGTGAAAAATATGTACTGTAGAAGTTTGAACACTTTATCTCCTGCTTCAGAATAGGACGGAAAAGGGAAAACTTTTGACAAATGGAAATTATTATTTATAAATATATCGATCGTTGCTAAATTTGCGATGATAATTTGCTATGATTTCTTTCATAGTCAGAAACATCAATGTTTAAATACAGCTTGGATACCAGTAATGAATAATTACCCAATATGAAGGAATCAAATGCGTTGTAATAAGGAAGGACACGCTTAATCAATATCATACTGAAAAGTTGATTCTAATACGCCTGTTGCTGTTAAAACACGCTTACGCTAAATGACGTCATGTGTACATGCGATGACGTTAATATTTTTGTTGCAACCAAGAAAGAGCGCTTTTACATTTTATCTACTGACTTAGATTAAGGGCATATTACACTCGAAACAATATATAGCAAAATCGTCTTTTACTAAAATTAATACACTCAATCACAATAATTCACTTGGGCTACGATCTCGTGAAATTAGAGGCTATAACCAATCTAATTGCTGAAATAAACAGATACTTGAAAAGAAACTGTATAAGAAGGTCAAAATTAATTACGCCAAATATGTTTAACCCAATTATTAAAAAAAATCCAAAACTAAAGCAATCCCCATACGCCAACCAAGTATTGAAATATACCTCCTATTGAAAATTAGCTATTCAGGAATGTCTAACACAGTTCCTGACATTAGCCTTTCGAGAATATATCTGATCCAGAACCGGAGGTTATTCGTTTGAGACTGTCTATCCCAAACAGTCTGGTTAGTCAATTCAGATCATGCGTGTTAGTCATTTTGGAACTTCTAACCCAGACAGGTGGGTTAGTCATCCCAGAACGTCTAACTCAAACAGAAGGATAAGTCATTCCAGATTGTCTAATTCAGACAGGCGGGTTAGTCATTCCTGAACGTCTATCTTAGTCATTCCTGAACGTCTAACTCAGACAGGCGGGTTAGTCATTCCAGAACGTCTAACTTAGACAGGCGATTTAGTCATTCCGGAACGTCTAACTTAGTCATTCCTGAACGTCTAACTCAAAACAGAAGGATTAGTCATTCCAGAACGTCTAACTTAGTCATTCCTGAACGTCTAACAACATGCAACGACGGATGCCCCATTAGCGATGCTCACTCCTGTGATTAAGACCGACAGAGTTATCTAAATTACCAGATGCGGAGAAGCGGTAAGTAAAGGACGACTTGGTATATTCTTAGAGCAATACTGATTCATGAAATTGAACTGTAAACACTAAGCAGTTGGTTTTGTTTCCAGTCAGCCCTCGACACTATAGGCAATAGGAAAGCAGTTTTACGACGGAATCTTGTTAGTTATTACGGAAGATAGGGGAGACATTTCTGTTCTCTTTATTAGTGTAATTATATAAGAAATACCACTTATAGGCTGTTCAAAACACAAAACGCCTGAAGTCTAGATTTAATAATAAGTCCAGACTTAAATAATATGCTGTTATACGAAGTATAAGGAGAGCTATTCTACTCGACCCGGCGTCGGCGTCGGCGTCGGCGGTGGCGTCTTTCCGCGTCCCACCTTGGTTAAAATTTTTTTTACACTTTCTCTTTTTTCAACTTATCTCTGTAATTACTTGATGGATTTGATTCAAACTTGAAATACTTATTCCTCATCATCATCCACATCATCTGACATAAGGGCCATAACCCTGGCACCAATATTTCATGAATTATCCCCCTTTTCACTTAGATTTTCAGGTTAAAGTTTTGATGCACTTTTACTATATCTCTGTTATTACTGAATGTATTTGATTCAAACTTAAAATAGTTGTTCAACATCATCACCCACATCATATGACACAAGGTGCATAACTCTGGCACCATTTTTTCATGAATTATTCCCCCTTTTTACTTAGAATTTCAGGTTAAAGTTTTGGTGCACTTTCACTCTACCTCTGTTATTACTGAATGGATTTGATTCAAACTTAAAAGAGTTGTTCAACATCACCACCCACATCATATGACACAAGATGCATAACTCTGGCACAATTTTTCATGAATTATTCCCCTTTTTACTTAGAATTTCAGGTTAAAGTTTTATGCACTTTCACTCTATCTCTGTTATTACTGAATGGATCTGATTCAAACTTAAACAATTGTTCAACATCATTACCCTTATCATATGACACAAGGTGCATAACTCTGGGACCAACTTTTCATGAATTATTTCCCAGATTTGACTAGTGTGTAGATCAATGCTTGTAATCAGTAAATTTGTTGTCGAATTGTATGGGCAACCAAACTGCACCTCTTTGACTACGTAACGGGGCAACCAAACTGCACCTTTTTGACTATGTAACGGGGCAACTAAACTGCACCTCTTTGACTATGTAACGAGCAGAGAAGGTTCTTAAAAGTAAATATGTCAAGCCAAGGCGGTTACACCCAACAGATGATAGTTTCATTTTACATTTACAGAGATGTCTGCTACAGTTGATTGTTTGGAAATGTGCTTTGCTCTAAAGTCGTGACATTCCGAGCCTGATCAGTAACTATGTGGATTTTTGTGAATCTAGTTGTTGTGCATCTGATGAACAACCTTGCACAACAGCCTGTGTATGTTAGGCATTTGTTGATGACGTTGGCTGTTGCAAAAAACATATATACATATCTTTTATGTGCTGTTCGGGGCCTCCGTGGCCGAGTGGTTAAGGTCGCTGACTTCAAATCACTTGCCCCTCATGGATGTCACTCGGGGCATTGAATTCTTCATGTAAGGATGCCATTCAGCTGGCTTACGGAAGGTCGGTGGTTCTACCCAGGTGCCCGCTCGTGATGAAATAATGCACGGAGGGGCACCTGGGGTCTTCCTCCACCATTAAAGCTGGAGAGTCGCCATATGACCTATCATGTGTCGGTGCGACATTAAATCCAAAAAAAAAAAATAAATTATGTGCTGTTCAAGATTAAAGGTAAGATAACCAACGTGTAACATGAGTTCATGATCCTGGGGTACATTTATCAGTTGAGTTTGGCTCTCCATGAAGTACATAATTATTATTTCTTCATAAACTCTTTTGATGATTCTAATAAAATATTTATTCTATACATAGGTAAATACAAATGCTGCTGGTTTGCTAAAATTCAATTCTGATCACAATCGATAAAGGTACTTAAAGTGCAAAATAATCAAGGTGATTTAGGGATTGAGCATAGCATAAAACACATGTTTAAGAAAATGTCTAATAGATGTACACATTATTTAAACATTTATTTAGTTTCAGTACTTAAGCGTTTTTTTAACAATTAGGTATTTTGATTCAGTAATATCTGCTAAAATTGAAATTGATATAGTGTTATATTACACTAGCATTTTCATATCATCATACATGTGATAAGTTCAGAATCCAAAAACTGGAGGTTTGCCATTTTTCAGCTGGAGTTGGGGTCTCAGAACTGGATGTTTTTTATCGACATAAATTAAGTGCGCGGACACATAACTTAGAGGCAAAATTTTGCCACACAATAATGTATATAAGTCTACACCAGAAGAAACAATCCTCATAACTCTTGAATTTTGACAGAGTTATGCCACTTTTTAACTTCATTTTTTTTTTTTGTTAAAGTTTTATATAATGTCTAATATCTCTGTTACATTCAAAGCTATTGACTATTATCATACATGTCATACATCCCGGATTGTCCGGGATTGTCCCAGAATTGACATACTCATCCCGGTGTCCCGGACAGTGTTGAAATGTCCCGGAAAATTAAAAATACAGAAAACAAAAATAATTAATTAATTTTAACCCCTCAAAAAAACTATTTTTTTTGGTCTATAAATTGTTGAATTTTACATTAATAAAACACAATAAACAGTCCCCGGTGTCACATTGTTTATTCCTAATTATCCGATATCAGTTTCATGCCCTCGAGAGGGACACATGTTGATTAAGCCAGCTCCGATCAACACTCATATCATTTGGTGACCCAGATTAATTTGCAGTCAGCTATTTTGATGACCCTGATTATGAATTGACAGAATTATGCAATCAAAAACAGTGTTATGATAATTTAATATTAGGAACAATAGCCGAAAATATCGTTGTTTTTAGCACGTAGGCGGTGAAGCTACATGTAGCCTTTATGAAAGAAACGGTCAATTTAACGATAATTATTTTAAAAGGTTGTATTTTAAAATGTAGATTGATTGTCACACATATTCTAAATTAAAATTTTGACTACTGAATGCCTTTGCAAATTGACCCAACCCGAAATATTTATATCAATTTTATTTACAAGATTTATTTTTATTCCTTTGAGGATTCCATTTTATTAATGATTAGATAAACGTTTAAGCTTTAAAATGATACCAAATAAGCTGGGTTCTAAATCACGATGACCAGGTTAATTCTTCGTATGTAGTAAGTCTCCTAATTCTGTTCACCTCAGGAACGCAACTAATTCACGTGCCGAACTATAGACGTGAATTACCCTATTTACCTCTCTTAGAAAGCTAGACGACATTTGCAGCAAATTATTCCTAAGCGAGTGAACAATGTTTATCTCCCGAAACTACATGTAATTTTATGACATTTATGCATGAAAGAGTCGAATACTAATGTCACGGTGTATGTCCCGGACAAAGGTTAAAAATCCCGGAAATTTTAACTCAGAATCCCGGAAATGGCCTGAAAAATTATGGCATGTATGCAGTATTATGCCCCTTTTACTGGCAAAGCTTTAATTGCCCCTTTTACTGGCAAAGCTTTAATTCAGAGTCAATCACTGAGAAAGGTCGAGCATGCTATAAGTTACAGAAGCTCCCTCTTGTTCTAACTTTAAACTTTCTTAACAGATTAAATTTGTAGAAACAAAGTCTCAATTTAGGTCTTAAATGAAGGTGAACATGCATTAACATTATTCTACTCAAGGACTTAATAAAAACAAAGCTCTAAATTGGTCTGAACACAACTCATAAATTATGTAAATTCCTTATCCCACCCACTTTCGTGTAAAAATACTAATGATTTTGACATGAAAAATAGAAAACTGAAATACATCAACATGTATTTACCCTTACCAAAATAATGTAGATTGATGGTATTAAATAAATGAATGTGTGTTTTCATCCATTTTTTAATGAAATAAGTCCGATTTAGTAGCAAATTAATTTGGTAAACATTGGAAGAAAATGGCGTAACTCCATAAGGGGAAATAACACCCCTGTTCTAAAAATAGTAACCTAACGGGTTGGTTTTTCCAACAATTATTTATGTGATTTTATTACCGAGCAAAAATTTTCTTTGAATAATCAAAATTCATTTCAGTTGGGAATTATTTCTTATGACTGGGAGTTTTTTGCTTCAAATTGGTAAAAAATGGAGTTTAATTGGCATTGAGAATGGGCAGATGGGATCCTGACAAAATTCCCTGCAGACAAAACCCCCTTCGCTCATTTTTGCATAGGTGGACAAAACACCCTTCATATTTTTTACAAGGAGGACAAAACCCCCTTGGCTGAATTTTACAAGGAGGACAAAACCCCCTTCGCAGTTTTTACAAAGAGGACAAAGCCCCCTTTGCGTTTTTCACAAGAAGGACAAAAACCCCTTCATCCTTAAGTATCAAAAGGGCAAACAATATAATAATATACACTTTTATCATTTTATTAATAGAAAGAGATTGTCTTGGAGATAATTATTAATGTTATGATATGGATAATTGATGTACTTGTCCTATTATATACAATTATTACAGTTTGTTCCATAATAACTTTGAAATTAATCAGACTATACATACACAATGATAATAGTTTGTTAAAACAAGTTAAATATTTCTTAATTAATTGACCTGCTAATCTGCTATTCTTGTAACGTCTTTGAAGATATAAGATACAAGATACAAATTTTACTTAAATTCGGTATTAATATACAGAATAATATTTGTGATGCGCTTTCTTATGTGCTATTCATGTAATGTCCATGAAAAATACAGTGATTTCGAAATATATAAAATGAAATAGATAATCATAATTACTCAAAAAGAAAGTTTTAAATAATATTGGTATGCAAGTTATTACAATTTTTTCAATTTCTTTTGTATGATATATGCAGTAATTTTGGCAATGTGCATTTTTCAGTCTGATTAATTTCAGTTATTATGGAAGAAATAATTCAATGAGAAAAACAAACTATTAACAAATGAAAAGGTCAATTTATTAAGAGATATTTAACAGTTTATCAATACAAAAAATACATATTAACTAAGAAGCAGGTATGACGTTTAGCTTTTCCTGCCTTTTTGACATAGCATAGTGTACATATTTTGCCAAGTTTCATAACTTGACAGTTAAATAGTGCTTTTCGGTCTGAAAAAAAAATAAAAGAAAGATGTTGGATAAGGTAATGTAAGAATAATTAAAATATATATTATGTTTAAAAAAATATCAGTGTTCATTTATATATATATTATGTTTAAAAAAACAGCAATGTTCATTTTTCAGTCTGATTAGTTAAAATGTTCAATTTTCAGTCTGATTAGTTAAAGTTTTTAAAGAATATATAAACTTAAATAATTGTATATAATAGAATAAGTGCATCAATTATCAGTATAATGCTCTTTAATTACTTTTAAAGTTATTACAGAACAAACTGTAATTATTGTATATAATAGAATAAGTTCATCAATTATCAGTATTATGCTCTTTAATTATAATTATCTTCAAGACACCTTTCTATTCACATTCAGTTGATGTACATAATTATAGATACATTATTTATGGAACATATTGTCACACATTGATTTATTTCGCTGTGTCTTGTTGTTACATGAAGTTGATTGAATTAATAAAATATATTATTAAATTATTTGCCCTTTTGATTCTAAGACGAAGGGGGTTTTGTCCTACTTGTAAAAAACACGAAGGGGGTTTTGTCCTCCTTGTAAAAAATGTGAAGGGGGTTTTGTCCTCCTTGTAAAATTCAGGCAAGGGGGTTTCGTCCTCCTTGTAAAAAAATGAAGGGGGTTTTGTCCGCCTATGTAAAAATGAGCGAAGGGGGTTTTGTCCGCAGGGGATTTTGTCCTACACTCTGGGCAGATATTCGGCCCCATGAGACAGGTGGAAAAGGCCCTGCTTGTCTAATCCCTTAAACAATTTATAATTCACCTGTGAAAAACAACTCTTTCCTCCAGCTACATGTGTGTCAACATGTATAATACACAACAGTCGTTGACACTTTGATTTACTGTGTAAACATGTTTGGCACTCCTCGGTAATTATCAACCCAGTCATAATACTGATTTTTGTTTGTTTGAAAAGCGGGAGAAATATGGTTTTGGTCGGGAGACGGGAGGCAAGGTGAAAAAATCGGGATTTTGTCCCTCCCGCGTGGGAGATCACATGTATGATATCATATCTATACATGTATAAGAAACTGAATTAATTTTCTGATATTGTAAATAAATAAAGTTGACATGTGTTTGTTCATGTTTTTGGACATGTTGCCTTTCTTAACATTTGCATGGCCTTGACATTTGTTTGCTCCTAATTCCGTTTAAAAATCTAGTAAAAAATACAGTACAATCAAGCACTTTAACACTTTTTTTCGGTAAATTATAGTAAATATTTACTTATAAAATGTGCAAATTAGGTTAAAATCTATGGCAACACAACTGGAAATTCCTTTAATTCTTTGGGTTCTTAATAATAGCCTACACATACATGCCATATCTCCCGCCAGGAGCCTTTTTCTCCCGAATTTTCAGTATATCTCCCGGTCTCCCGCCGGGACATGAAAACCTCCCGTAAAAAAATAAATTCAGAAAAAAAGTTCTCTGTCGAAAAATCGTATCTCGGACCCAATGTAGACCTTTAGAAAATACTTGAAATTCAATATCGAGTAGCCCGGAAATACTCTTCAAACATAATTTTGATAATTGTCTATAATCCCTAGCTTGTTTATCGAGAGATACACGCCTGAGGCATTAATTATCTTTCCACCTACTGTCAACATCTGCCAACAATTAACCATTTAATCTTACCCGTAGGCAATTGTAAACATGTGCATTCAAGGTTTTAGACTGATTCAATAACATCAGAGTCGCTGATCCGTAGTTTTTAAAACAATATGTAAACCAGTCTTAAAATTACGTCATTTTGCCGCCACCTGCCAAAGTGTACTTTCATTTTCGCTGACCTCAGTATTTATCGAGCCATCAGAAGATGAGACAGGTTAGTGCTAACACCGAGTTCATGCTTCTCAATTTAAATACTTGCACAACATGCAAAAAATCAACCATGATTTAACAAAAATTGGCGGGTTAATGTCAGACTACACAGAATTTCGGACAAACATGAATTCGGATAAGTGAATTTTATGAAATAAATTGCAATTAATACTGCCCAAAGAATTGACTGCCATTCCTTTGTGATATTATCATATTGTAATAATTAACGGGAAAAGAATTTCTAGTTTAAATACATGTAGTTTTAATCTAAATATGGACAATCCAGCAATAGAACGACTTTCATTTTAGTTTCAACAACTTCATTCCTGAAAAGAAATGACTGCCCTTAAAAGACTGTTTGGACATGATAGGTCTGCAATCTTTTGAGAATTGTATGCTTAAACATGTCAAAAAGATGACTCTCTCCAGATGCAGAAGCATCAGCACATAAAGCAAAAACAAAGATCCTGGTTCAATCTTTCATGGAATTCTGAATTTCCTTGGATTAATTAAAGTGCTGTAGGTAATAATCATGCATTCTTTACACAACTGTTGGCTCCACTCGTCAATTCAATATAGAAAACTTGATGATTTTTTCATGAAAACGGCTATATAGCGCGTAAAAATGAGCGAATAAAAGTCTCCCTTATTTTTACCCAAATCTCCTTTAAAAAAAGCCCTGTTGAGGCAAATCTCCCTTATTGACCGTCTGAAAATATGGCATGTTATATTATCCTTAATCAAAAACTTTACTATTTTTCTGTCATAGTGACATTACTTAAGAAATCATGAGGTAAATAGTCAATTTTAGGTCATTTGACCTTCTGACCTTTAGTTTGACCTTGACATTTATCTTGGATGATTGTGAAAGTATTACAAATGTATTTCTCTGATTTATTCATATATTACTTTCAAGAGATTCTGAATTTTAATTACTACTTAAATGAAACAGATCGGTTATTTATGTTATATTGGTGGCCATCTTGGATGCCATCTTGGACTTCTCCATGGTAACACAAGAAATATTTATTAAATGTTTTTTATTAGTTAGCCCAATTGTTAATGTACCAGATTATATCATTTACACACTGGATTGACTGCTACTTTCTGCAGAATATAAAAGAAAATTTGTTGTAGAGGGGGGGGGGGGGGGGGGAATTTTTCCGCAATTTTGACCTTTGACCTCATATTTGACCTTGATGTTGATCTTGAGTAGGAGGTAAATTGATGTATTGTTTTTACACTTTTTAAATATAGATATTTTATGAAGTTTATATGGAACTATAATATAATATCTTTTTATGATTTTTTAATGGTACCAAATATACAAATCCCTCAGTGTTATTAGAATGGCGGCCATCTTGGTCGCCATCTTGGATTCCTCGGCCCGCACCAAAATCCAGAAAAACCTGCTAGTCTTCAGAAAAACTTCAATATGTCCTGAACAGTTTGGAATATGACACATTTTATTACCTTTCCGGTCCCAGTTCAATTTTAGGGGCCTCTGTGGCCGAGTGGTTAAGGTCGCTGACTTCAAATCACTTGCCTCTCATCAATGTGGGTTCGAGCCTCACTCGGGGCGTTGAATTCTTCATGTGAGGAAGCCATCCAGCTGGCTAACGGAAGGTCGGCGGTTCTACCCAGGTGCCTGCTCGTGATGAAATAATGCATGGTGGGGCACCTGGGGTCTTCCTCCACCATAAAAGCTGGAAAGTCGCCATATGACCTATCATGTTTCGGTGCGACGTTAAATCCACCCCCACCCCCCACCCCCAGTTCAGTTTCTAATTTCAGACTTTTTTCCATTACTACAGGTCCATAGGTCAAGGTCATACTTTGAGGCCAAATGTTGAGTTTAAGAATGATTTTGTCCAGATCATTTATTCTTTATGCTTAGAGTGATTTTGATATAACTTGGCACAAATGATCACCACCATGAGGCACCCGTGATTTTAAAATTACTTCCCTTTGTTATTACTTGAATTAGATTATGTTGTTACTTTTTTTAATTATTGACCATAGGGAAAAAGCGAGACCACTTTTCTGTGGTACAACATAAATTTTACATTGAATATTTAGGTTTTTATAGCTCGACTATTATGTGAATATATAAAGGTGGAGCTATCCTACTCGCCCCGGCGTTGGCGTGAGCGTGCGTGTCACACAAAAGTTAAAGTTTGCGTACGACCCCAAATATTTTCAAAGTCCATTGAGATATTGCTTTCTTATTTTGCATACTTGTTTACCATCATGACCACAGTCTGTAAAAAGGAGGAGGCAACTCTATCAAGCATTTTGACTGCATTATAGCCCCCTTTCGACTTAGAATATGCTTATTGTAATGTTAAAGTTTGCATACCACCCCAAATATTTTCAAAGTCCATTGAGATATTGCTTTGATATTTTGCATACTTGTTTGTTTAATCCATTTTTTTCTTTTGTCTGTAAATCTATGGAAATATTTTGGACCCATTCTTCAATCAAATCTTCGAATAGTCGAGCGCGCTGTCATCCGACAGCTCTTGTATTGACCTATCGCTACCTGGTAATGAGTTTTGTGTGGACTTATGATATATTTTTTTCTCAGGATTAATTTCCCTTTTTTGTTACTATTAATAACTTGTATGATAACTTTTTTATAATTTGCGAAAAAAAATCCATATGAAACAACTAGGTTTTTGTATATGCAAGTTTTAATCCAAGTGTTTTGTTATAACATATTGTATATATAGTACAATATTTTTTATACATCATTGATCTGATATCAGTTCATTATGTTATACTGCACTAGAAACAATTAGGGGCCTTCCTGTAGGGTACTTTCTATTGCATGGCAATACTTCATTCACTTGTTTAAAATGAAAAGGGAAGGGGAACCGCTTCTCGATTTTTTTTCAATTCAAGGGAGACAAAAACATACACGACAAACTTATATAACACCTGCATTAGTGAATGCCCTTTTATGCTATATATATATTTATCCAATATATTTATAAAGTTCTTATTTTTCTGAAATAGCACAAACTGAAATAGGTTTGATTTTGTTAGCTCTGTATGGCGGCTTAAGCTCAGAGATAATTTCTGCGAATAGAATTTCTTTTAAAATGGTAAAAGAGGTAAAATACTGCTGTTACGTATTTTGACACTGAGTATAGTTAACCCTTTGAATATACTTGAAAAGGTGTTTTTAGAAGGCCTAGCTAGAAATAACCTAGCTATTCTACTCACCCTGACGTCAGCGTCGGCGTCACACCTTGGTTAAGATTTTGCATGCAAGTACATACAGCTATCATTTAAATGCATATAGCTTTGAAACAATTTTTTTATTTTTCTAAGTCAATTACCAACCTCACTGGGTCAAGTTCCATACCTCTGACATGTATTTTGAGCAAATTATGCCCCCTTTTGGTTAGAAAATTTCTGGTTAAAGTTTTACATGCAAGTTACTGTCTCCAAAACTAATGCAGATATTGAATTGAAACTTCACATTTGTCTTCGGGGTTATAAAATCCCATAACTCTGACCTTCATTTTGACCAAATTATGTCCCCTTTTGGACTTTGAAATTTTGGTTAAAGTTTTGTGTGCAAGTACATACAGCTATTACTAAAAGGCGTATAGATTTGAAACTTATTTTTTCTTTTTCTAGATCAATTACCAACCCCACTGGGTGAAGTCCCATAACTCTAACATGTATTTTGGGCAAATTATGCCCCCTTTTGGACTTAAAAAGTCCTGGTTAAAGTTTTACATGCAAGTTGCTGTCTCCAAAACTAATGCAGATATTGAAGTGAATCTTAACAGGTGTCTTCGGGGTTATAAAACTAGTTGGTAGCATCAAGTCCCATAACTCTGACCTGAATTTTAGCCAGATTATGCCCCCTTTGGACTTAGAAAAACCTAGTTAAAGTTTTGCGTGCAAGTACTTACAGCTATTACTTAAAGGCTTATAGATTTGAAACTTATTTTTTCATTTTCTTGACCATTACCAACCTCGCTGGGTCAAGTCCTATAACTCTGACATGTATTTTGGGAAAACTATGCCCCCTTTTGGACTTAGAAAATTCTGGTGGGGGCCTTCGTGGCCGAGTGGTTAAGGTCGCTGACTTCAAATCGCTTGCCCCTCATCAATGTGGGTTCGTGCCTCACTCGGGGCGTTGAATTCTTCATGTGAGGAAGCCATCCAGCTGGCTTACGGAAGGTCGGTGGTTCTACCCAGGTGCCCGCTCATGATGAAATAATGCACGGAGGGGCACCTGGGGTCTTCCTCAACCATTAAAGCTAGAAGTCGCCAGTATGACCTGTCTCTAAATTGGTTTTTATGCCCCCCTTCGAAGAAGGAGGTGTATATTGTTTTGCAGATGTCGGTCGGTCGGTCGGTGTGTCGGTCGGTCGGTAGGTCGGTCGGTCGGTCGGAATGTAGACCAATCCGTTTCTGGATGATAACTCAAGAACGCTTGGGCCTAGGATCATGAAAGTTGATAGGGAGGTTGGTCATCACCAGCAGATGACTCCTATTGATTTTGAGGTCTGTATGTCAAAGGTCAAGATCACAGTGACCCTGAATAGTAAAACGGTTTCCGGATGATAACTCAAGAACACTTGGGTCTAGGATCATGAAAGTTGATGGGTAGGTTGATCATGACCAGCAGATGATCCCTGTTGATTTTGAGGTCAGTATGTTAAAGGTCAAGGTCACAGTGACCCTGGACAGTGAAACGGTTTCCGGATGATAACTCAAGAACGCTTAGGCATAGGGTCACAAAAATTGATAGGGAGGTTGGTCATGACCAGCAGATGACCCCTATTGATTTTGAGGTCATTAAGTCAAAGGTCAAGGTCACAGTGACCAGGAACAGTAAAATGGTTTTCGGGCAATAAATCAAGAACGCTTGGGCCTAGTGTCAGGAAAATTGATAGTTAGGTTGGCCATGACCAGTAGATGACTCCTATTGATTTTGAGGTCATTAGGTCAAAGGTCAATGTCACATTGGCCAGGAACAGTTAAACAGTTTCTGATCTTCTTGTCCAAAACCATAGGGCTTAGGGCTTTGATATTTGGTATGTAGCAAAATCTAGTGGTCCACTACCAAGATTGTTCAGATTATTTCCCTGGGGTCAAATATGACCCCACCCCAGCGGTCACATATTATATAGGATTTTTTTTTTTGAAAAACCTATTGTCCATAACCACAGGGCCTAGGGCTTTGATATTTTGTATATGACATCATCTAGTAGTCCTCTACTAAGATTGTTCAAATTATTCCCCTACGGTCAAATATGGCTCCGCCCTGGGGGTCACATGGTTTACATAGACTTATATAGGGAAAAATTTTGAAAATCTTCTTGTCCAAACCACAAAGGCTATGGCTTATTTATTTTGTAATGTAGCATCATCTGGTGGTTCTCAACCAAGTTTGTTCAAATTATCCCTCTAGGGTCAAATATGGCCCCGTCCCAGGGGTCACATGGTTCATATAGACTTATATAGGGAAAAACTTAGAATCTTCATGTCCATAACTTACATCATTCAAATTTGGACCACATGTATAGTTTTGAGTGGCAAGATGAACCTTGACATGAGTTGACCTTGATCTTGACCTAGTAACCTACTTTCACATTTCTGTAGCTACAGCCTTCAAATTTGGACCACATGCATAGGTTTGTGTGCTGAAACAAACTTTGACCTTGTTATTGACCTAGTGACCTACTTTCACATTTTTGAAGGTACAGGCTTCAAATTTGGACCACATGCATAGGTTTTTGTTCCAAAATAAAATTTAACCTTGAATTTGACCCAGTGAGCTACTTTCACATTTCTCAAGCTACAGCCTTCAAATTTTAACCACAAGCACAGTTTTGTGTACTGAAATGAACTTTGATCTTAAGATTGACCTAGTGACCTACTTTCACATTTCTGAAGGTACAGGCTTCAAATTAGTTTTGTGTTCCGAAATAAAATTTGACCTTGATTTTGACCTAGTGACCTACTTTCACATTTCTCAAACTGCAGCCTTCAAATTTGAACCACATGCTTAGTTTTGTTTACCGAAATGAACTTTGATCTTGAGATTGACCTAGTGACCTACTTTCACATTTCTGAAGCTACAGGCTTCAAATTTGGACCGCATGCATATTTTTGTGTTCTGAATTGAAATTTGACATTGATTTTTACCTACTACCTACTTTCACATTTCTCAAGCTACAGCCTCCAAATTTGAAGCACATGCAAATTTCTGTCTACCGAAATGAACCTTGACCTTGAAATTGATCTAGTGACCTACTTTCACATTTCTCAAGCCAAAGCTTTCAAATTTGGACCACATACACATTGTTTTGTACCGAAATGAAATTTGACCTTGATTTTGACCTTGAGCTAGTCTTGAAATTTGGAACATTCAAAAATGGCTCAGTTGATGGCGCCAAGATCACTTTGTAATCTCTTGTTAGGTTAATAGGTTAAAGGTCAAGGTCAGATTAAACCAGAATGGTGGAAGTTTTGTTTACAGCGAGCATATAATTTCTGTTCCTTGTGCAATTACTAAATGTATCAAGGGGGGGCATTTCGTGTTCGACGAGCTCTTGTTGTACTTTTAACATGTGTAAATGTTGAGTTCTGCTCAGCCCGGGGCTAGAGGGCGTGGACGATAGCATGCATTTCTACTATCGTCTATGAACAGGCTCAATCAAACCGAGTCTGCAACATTTTCGTTTTTGTCGTGTTGAGCGACCTGTGAAGTTCCTACTTTTCTCTATTCTATCATGTGTCAGTGCGACGTTAAATCCAACAAATAAATATATAAATAGAAAATTCTGGTAAAGTTTTACATGCAAGTTACTATCTCCAAAACTAATGCAGATATTAAATTGAAACTTCACATGTGCCTTCGGGGTTATAAATCTGGTTGATAGCAGCAAGTCTCATAACTCTGATACGCATTAAACAATTGGTCAAATTATGTCCCGTTTTGAACTTAAAACTCTTTTGATATTTAACATTTTGGGTAATAGTTTCCTGCTTCTGGGACAATATTTCGAATTGTCGAGCTTGGCTGTCTTACGGACAGCTCTTGTTCGATATAATTGTCATCGTCAAATAATAATAATCAGTCTTCGAAATATTTGTCTGGTGACTATTCCACCTTGTTGTTTGATATAGTACATTTCATTACCCCGTTTGATTCTCAAAATATTCAGACATTTATGCTGATTGTTTGAGATTTTTACATTTTTGGATGAAAAATGAGCTGATAGAGCTAAAATAGAATTTCATTCGAACAACTTCCTAGGAACTGCTGGATTGATCTGCATCAATGAGTCTTGTTCGGTCGTACTAGTATCATTATCAGGTCCTCTCATGATTTAAAGCAAAGTTGGTGGAGGGGAGGGGTGGGTAATGGGGGCTATAAGTGCATTTTTTAGTGCTAAAATGGAAATACCTTTAAACAAATTCTTATCATGAACTATTTGATGGATCTCCATTAAACTTTATCCAAAGTATTCTTGTGATACTATGATCTTCTTGCAAATGTGTTAAAATGGGTGCTTGACCTGCTGTATCTTGTTTAACCCTTGCTGAAAGCAAATCAATATAGATTCGGTTTAGGGCAGAAGGATTGCATTTTTTTTGTAACAGCTTGATTAAGGTCACTGCAAGGTCTAGGCTACTCTTGATGAAAATAAAAATAATTCAAACCAACATGTTGGATGGGAGTTCTGTGTCTCTTGTTGATCTGTCTTTCATGCTATTGGTAAGAGTCATGCAGCTTATTTGACTGGTTTCTTGGGGTCAAATAAATCTAAGGTATATTCCCAGGGGCCTGATCATGGAAAAGCATTTCCGATTAATAACTCGAGAACCACTTTACCTAGAATGTTGAAGCTGGAGTCACTCTATTTAAGGTCATGGTCACAGGGGCCAGAACATCGAAATCCATTTCTGATCATGTACTTGAGAACTTCATAGGGCAATAGGACTTACAGAGTTTTTTTTTTTTTTACAGAAGTCTGAACATGGAAAACTCTTTCCCATCAATAACTTGAGAACCGCTTTATCCAGAATGCTGAAGCCTCATAGGATGATTGGACATGCAGAGTAAATGACCCCATATTGATGTTGGGGGTTACTCAATCAAAAGTCAAGGTCACAGGGCCAAAATATCCATAACTTGAGAAGCACTAGGCCCAGAATGTTGAAACTTCATTGGATTATTGGGCATGCCGAGTAGATGATCCCTATTGTAGCCAACCATCAGTGTCCTTTAGACTTTCTTTCATGTTCTCTATTGACTTCTTGCCTATTACTTCTATGCATTGGGAGAGACATGTGTTTTTTCTACAAAAGCATTTTTTAGTTTATACTTAGTTTAATGATATATTGCATCATGTAAAGGTCAAGTGAATTTGCAAGTACCTTTTGTTTTATCTTTTGTACAGAGAAGTGCAGATAAAGTGCAAGGATCTAAGAAATGTTCAGAGAGTCGAAATTACTTAAACTACTATAAATGTGAGTGGATTTCCAAGAACTCTCTAGCTGATGGATCATACAGATACAGTCTGAATGTAACAACTATTACACAAGCTGAGCCATTGGAAGGGTCTTTTACAATAGGTAAAATTGTTCAAATTGTATTTTTACACACCCACAAATGAAGTTTGAGGGGTATATGAGTGAGTTTGTCTGTCGGTCGGTCTGTTGGTTTTCAAAGTTCCTGGACAATGATTCATGAAAGGCTTGACAGATTTAAATTATTTTGGTACACAAGTTTAACATCATAAAATATTTTGAGGTTAAGTTTGAATTTGGCCACAACCCACCATTTTTAGCTCACCTGAGTAATGGTCAGAATGTGATCGCCTTGATGAAATTTAGTTTGGGTTCGAATATGGGTCACCTGAGGTTAAAAACAAGGTAACTAGGTCAAATCAAAGAAAAACTTTGTTTATGCGATAGAGGCTGTATTTTTCAATTTATCTTCATGAAATATAGTCAGAATGATTGCCTTGATGAAATCTAGGCAATGTTTGAATATGGGTCATCTGGGGTCAAAAACTAGGTCACTAGGTCAAAGAAAATACTTATTTAAACTCAAGAGACCACATTTTTGGTCCAATCCTAATGAAAATTGGCCAGAATATTTGTTTCCATGAAATCGCTAGGTCAAACATGTTTACAGTGTTATGGTATGTTTCTCAGGTGAGCGACCTAGGGCCATCTTGGCCCGCTTGTTTACGTACAATGGCGCCTACGTGTTTGTTCCGCGTTCATGTGTTTACACATTTAACACAGAAACGAAAATATGCTATATGCACGCCCAAAGTGCTACATGAACTGTTTAATCATGTGACCAATCAAACACTACCTATTCATGAAACATGTATTGTATAGCCAATCAGAAGTTCAGTGGGCATTTCCAATCAATTACACAATAATAAGCAAAACAAAAGATGGAAGACTTTGCTCATTTGAAACTGTATCTATGGATACTTTCAGCTGAAAATAATTCAAGTAATTTTATAGATCTAAGCTTCAATCACCACACGTAGTTATAGAATAAAGACATTTTTCCGCCAATTACAGATCATCTCTGCTTAGATGGTTAGAACAGCCCGATATTGTTTACTTGTCTTCTTTTGATGACCGTCATCATCTCCAGTAATTGCCTCACTCTAGAAGCGTATACTCGCGACTTATTGAATGAAATATATCTCAGATCATAAAATACTATGCCATGAGGCTTGATTATACTGCTACAGTATAATAAACACAAAATTTATGCAGAATATAAATCTCTAATAATTAATTACTCTCTTAGTCATTCTTTCACATTTATAATTCAGATCTTGAAAGATTTTTAGCTTAACTATTAAAAAAATAGTAGAGCTATTGGACTCGCTAATTCATCGGTGTTGGTGTCCCTATTTGGTTAAGTTTTTAGCTGGACTATTCAAAGAACAGAAGAGCTATTGGACTCGCCCGTGCGCTTCGTCCGCATCGGTGTCGACGTCGGTGTCCCGATTTGGTTAAGATTTTGTATGTAAGCTGGTAAGCTGGTATCTCAGTAACCACTTGTGGGAATTGATTGAAACTTCACACACTTATTCACTGTGATAAACTGACTTACAATGCACAGGTTCCATAACTGTATTTTGTTTTTTTACAAAATAATGCCCCTTTTTAGCTCACCTGAGTTTTTCTGATCACTCGATGTCCGGCGTCCGTTGTCTGTCGTCTGACGTCTGTCGTCTGTCTATCTGTCGTCTGTCAACATTTAGCTTGTGTATGCGATACAGGCAGTATTTTTCAACTGATCTTCATGAAGTTTGGTCAGAATGGTAACCATGATGAAACCTAGGCCGACTTTGAAAATGGGTCATCTGGGGTCAAAAACAAGGTCACTAGGTCAAATCAAAGAAAAACCTTGTGTATGTGTTAGAGGCTTCATTTTTCAATTAATTTTAATGACTTTTGGTCAGAATGATAGCCTTGATGAAATCTAGGTCAAGTTTGAATATGGGTCAACTGGGATTAAAAACTAGGTCACTAGGTCAAATAAAAGAGAATACTTCCTTTTACTAAAGATTTTTTGCTCCAATTTTAATGATAATTGGACAGAATATTTTTTTCCATGAAATCACTAGGTCAAACATGTTTACACTGTTTTGATATGTTATGGTGTGTTTCTCAGGTGGGCGACCTACGGCCATCTTGGCCCGCTTGTTCGACTTTTGATTAAGGTTTTGTATGTAAGCTTTTATCTCAGTACTCACCAATGGGACTGGATTGAAACTTCACACACTTGTTCACTGTCATGATCTGACATGCACTGTGGAGGTCTCATTACCCTACTTTGCACTTTTTAGCTCACCTGAGCCCGAAGTGCTCAAAGGTGAGCTTTTGTGATCACCCTGTGTCCGACGTCATCCGTCGTCCGTCCGTCGTCCGTCGTCAACAATTTGACTGTTAACACTCTAGAGGTCACAATTTTGGCCCAATCTTAATGAAACTTAGTCAGAATGTTACCCTCAATAAAATCTTGGACGAATTCGATATTGGGGCATCTGGGGTCAAAAACTAGGTCACCAGGTCAAATCAAAGGAAAAGTTTGTGAACACTCTAGAGGTCACAATTTTGGCCCGATCTTAATGAAACTTGGTCAGAATGTTAATCTTGACGATCTCAAGGTCTAGGTAGAATCTGGGTCATGTAGGATCAAAAACTAGGTCACCAGGTCAAATAAGAGGAAAAGCTAGTTAACACTGTAGAGGCCACATTTATGACCATATCTTAATGAAGCTTGGTCAGAATATTGATCTTAATGATCTATATGTCAAGTTTAGATCTGGGTCAGGTGGAGTTAAAAACTAGGTCACTAGATCAAATCAAAGGGAAAGCTTGTTAACACTCTAGGGGCCACATTTATGACTGTATCTTCATGAAACTTAGTCAGAATGTTAATCTTAATGATCTTCAGGTCAAGTTCGAATCTGGGTCATGTTGGGTCTAAAACTAAGTCAACGGGTCAAATTGAAGGAAAAGCTAGTTAACACTTTAGAGACCACATTTATGACCATATCTTAAGGAAACTTGGTAAGAATATTAATCTTGATGATCTTTGGGTCAATAGGTCAGGTGAGCGGTACAGGGCCTTCATGGCCCTCTTGTTTCAAAATTATGCCCTTTTTTCGACATAGCAGTTTTTGGTTAAGTTTTTGTATGTTAGCTGGTATCTCAGTATCCACTAATGGGAATGGATTGAAACTTCACATACGAGGTCACTGTCATGATGTGACTTGCACTGTGCAGGTCCCATAACTCTATCTTGCATTTTTAGCTCATTTGATTCTTTGAAAAAAATGATTAATTATTATCATTACTTGATCAGCGTCGGCATCGGCGTTGCCTGGTTAAGTTTTATGTTTAGGTCAGCTTTTCTCCTAAACTATCAAAGATATTGCTTTGAAACTTGCAACACTTGTTCACCATCAATAGCTGACCCTGTACAGCAAGAAACAAAACTCCATCCTGCTTTTTGCAAGAAGTATGGCCCGTTTTGGACTTAGAAAATACCAGATTTCTTGGTTAAGTTTTAATTTTTTTTTAGGTCAACTTTTCTCCTTGCGACAGTTGTTCACCATCATAAGCTGACCCTGTACATTAAGAAACATAACTCTGTCCTGCTTTTTGCAAGAATTATTGCCCCTTTTGGACTCAGATTTCTTGGTTAAGTTTTATGTTTAGGTCAGCTTTTCTCATAAACTATCAAAGCTATTGCTTTAAAACTTGCAACACTTGTTCATCATCATAAGCTGACCCTATACAGCAAGAAACATAACTCTGTTCTGCTTTTTGCAAGAATTATGGCCCCTGTTGGACTTAGAAAATATCAGATTTATTGGTTAAGTTTTATGTTTAGGTAAATTTTTCTCCTAAACTATTAAAGCTATTGCTTTGAAACTTGCAACTGTTGTTCACCATTATAAGCTGACTCTGTACATCAAGAGACATAACTCCATCCTGCTTTTTGCAAGGATTATGGCCCTTTTTGGACTAAGAAAATCATGGGTAGGACAAATTTTCAATTATACAAAAATATCATATGAGCATCAGCACCCGCTGGCGGTGCTCTTGTGTTTCAAAATTATGCCCCCGTTTATGCCCCACTTCGAAGAAGGAGGGGTATATTGTTTTGCAGATGTTGGCCGGTTGGTTGGTCAGTTGGTCAGTCGGTCGGTCAGAATGTAGACCGATCCGTTTCCGGATGATAACTGAAGAACACTTGGGCCTAGGATAATGAAAGTTGATAGGAAGGTAGGTCATCACCAGCAGGGGACCCCTAATAATGTTGAGGTCTGTATGGCAAAGGTCAAGGTCACAGTGACCCTGAATATTTGAATGGTTTCCGGATGATAACTCAATACCACTTGGGCTTAGGATCATGAAAGTTGATAGAGAGGTTGTTCATGACCAGCAGATGACCCCTGTTGATTTTGAGGTCTGTATGTCAAAGGTCAAGGTCACAGTGTTCCTGAACAGTTAGATGATTTCTGGATGATAACTCAAGAACGCTTAGGCCTAGGGTCATGAAAGTTGATAGGGAGGTTGACCATGACCAGCAGATGACCCCTATTGATTTTGAGATCAGTATGTCAAAGGTCAAGGTCACAGTGACCAGGAACAGTAAAATGGTTTCTGGACAATAACTCAAGAACACTTGAGCCTAGTGTCAAGAAAATTGATAGTGAGGTTGGTCATGACGAGCAGATGACCCCTATAGATTTTTAAGGTCATTAGGTCCAAGGTCAAGGTCACATTGGCCAGGAACAGATAAACGGTTTCCAATCTTCTTGTCCAAAACCACAGGGCCTAGGGCTTTGATATTTGGTATGTAGCAAAATCTAGTGGTCCTCTACCAAGATTGTTCAGATTATTTCTCTGGGGTCAAATATGGACCCACCAGGGGTCACATGGTTCATATAGACTTATATAGGGAAAAACTTAGAATCTTCATGTCCATAACCTACATCATTCAAATTTGGACCACATGTATATTTTTGAGTTGCAAGATGAACCTTGACATGAGTTGACCTTGATCTTGACCTAGTGACCTGATTTCACATTTCTGTAGCTACAGCCTTCAAATTTGGACCGCATGCATAGGTTTGTGTACCGAAACAAACTTTGACCTTGTTATTGACCTAGTGACCTACTTTCACATGTTTGAAGGTACAGGCTTCAAATCTGCACCATAGGCATAGTTTTGTGTTCCGAAATAAAATTTGACCTTGATTTTGTCCTAGTGACCTACTTTCACATTTCTCAAGCTACAGGCTTCAAATTTGGACTGCATGCATATGTTTATGTTCTGAAAATTTGACATTTCAGTTTTGTGTACCGAAATGAACTTTGACTTTTAGATAGTCTTGAAATTTGGAACATTCAAAAATTGCTCAATGGTGGGCGCCAAGATCACTCTGTGGTCTCTTGTTTTCAGCTCACCTGAGCCAAAGGCTCAGAGTGAGCTATTGTGATCACTCACCCGTCTAGCGTCTGACGTCCGTCCGTTGTCCGTCCATCATCTTGTGTCTGTCCACACTTTCCTTTAAACAACATCTCCTAAACCACTAAGCCAATTTTGATGGAACTTCACATGGATGATCCTTGGATGGTCTTCTTTAAAAATTGTTCAATGGCAACCAAAATGAAAAACTTTAAAAATCTTGTCGCAAACCACAAGGCCTAGGGCATTGATATTTGGTCTGTAGCATCATCTAGTGGGCTTCTACCAAGATTGTTCAAATTATCCCCCTAGGTTTAAATATGGCCCCGCCCCGGGGGTCACATGGCTTATATAGACTTACATAGGGAAAAACTTTGAAAATATTCTCGTCCAAAACCATTAGGCCTAAGGCTTTGAAATTTAGTATGTAGCATCATCTAGTGGGCCTCTACCAAGAATTTTCAAATTATTCCCCTGGGGTGAAAAGAGGCCCTGCCATGGGTTTCCCTAGTTTTACAAAGACATATATAGGAAAAAAAAAATAAAAATCTTCTTTCCTGAAACTGCAAGGCTTATGCTTTTGTTATTTAGTATGTTGCATTGCTTAGTGGTCTGCTACCGAAATTGTTCAAATTACGTCTCAGTGGTGAAAGACGCCCTACCCTGGGGGTCCCAAGTTTTACATAGACTTTTATAGGAAAACTTCAACAATCTTCTAGTCTGAAAGTCCAAGACCTATGCCTTTGATATTTTGTATGTATCATTGCCTAGTTGTTCTCTAACAAGATTGTTCGAAATATGCCCCTGCCCCATGGGTCACTTAATATAGGAGTCATAATATAGGAAAAAAATACTTCAAAATTTATCAGATCATATTTCATAGACAGTTTAATTATATTTATCTGATGACTCTAATTGATAAGGGTCACCCACTGTGACCTTGACCTACTGACCTACTTTCTTGTTTTTCAAGATACAGCCTTGAAATTTGGATGACATGTACAGTTTTGCACACTAATTCGAAAACTGAATTTCAGTGACCATGAATATGACCTACTGACCAACTTACTTGTTTTTAGCTCACCTGAGCCAAAGGCTCATGGTGAGCTTTTGTTACCGCTCAATGTCCGTTGTTTGTCGTGTGTCGTCCTTCCGTTAACAATTTCTAAAATAATATTCTTCTTGAAAACCACTGGGCAGAGTTACACCCAACTTCACAGGAATGATCCTTAGGTGGTCCCCTTTCAAAATGTTTCAAAGAATTGATTTCCATGCAGAACTCTGGTTGCCATGGCAACCGAAAGGAAAAACTGTAAAAATCTTCTTGTCCCAAACCGCATGGCCTAGAGCCTTGATATTTTGCTTGTGGCATCATCTAATGGTCCTCTATGAAAACTGTTCAAATCATGTCCCTGGGGTGAAAAGAGGCCCCGCCCGAGTGTCCCAAGTTTTGCATAGACTTATATAGGAAGAAACTTTAAAAATCTTCTTGTTTAAAACCATAAGACATACGCCTTTGATAGTTGGTATGTAGCATTGCCTTGTGGTCCTCTACCAAAATTGTTCAAATCATTACCCTGGAGTGAAAAGAGGCCCTGCCACGGGTTGTCTCAAGTTTTTCATAGACTTATATAGGAATTTAAAAAAAAAAAAATTCTTGTCTGGAACTGCAAGGCCTAGGCTTTTGATATTTTGTATGTTGCATTGCCTTGTGGTCCTCTACCAAAATTGTTCAAATTATTACCCTGGGGTGAAAAGAGGCCCTGCCCTGGGGGATCTTATGATTTTATTTTTTATTAAAATATCTTCTTGTCCTAAAATTCAAGGCCTAGGCCTTTGATATTTGGTTTGTAGCATTGCCTAGTGGATCTCTTACATTCAAATTATACCCGTTGGATGAAAAGAGGCCCCACCCTGGGGGTCACTTGTTATATGAGTTATATAGGAAAAAGTACTTAAAAATTATCAGATCATATTTCCTAGACTGTTTAATCATAATTACCTGATGACCCCAAGTGATTAGGGGTCACCTGACTGTGACCTTGACCTACGGACCTACTTTCTTGTTTTTAGCTCACCTGTCACGAAGTGACAAGGTGAGCTACTGTGACCGCTTGATGTCTGTCGTGCGTCGTGCGTCGTCCGTCAACACTTTCTAAAAAAATCTTCTTCTTGAAAATCACTACGTAGAATTACACCAAACTTCACAGGAATGATCCTTGGGTAGCCCCCTTTCAAAATTATTCAAAGAATTGAATTCCATGCAGAACTCTGGTTGCCATGGCAACTAAAAGGAAAACGTTTAAAAATCTTCTTCTCAAAAACCAAAAGTCCTAGAGCTTAGATATTTAGTGTGAAGCATTGCCTAGTAAACCTCTATCAATTTTGTTCAAATCATGACCCCAGGCTCAAAATTAACCCCGCCCCAGGGGTCACTTGATTTTACATAGGAAAATCTTAAAAAATCTTCTTCTCAAAAACCAGAAGGCCTAGATCTTAGATATTTGACATGTAGCATTGCCTAGTGGACCTCTACTAAAATTGTTCAAATCATGACCCCGGGGTCAAAATTGACCCTGCCCCAGGGGTCACTTGATTTCACATAGGAAAATCTTCAAAAATTTTCTAAAAATAAACCAGAAGGCCTAGAGCTTAGATATTTATCATTTGGCATTGCCTAGTTGACCTCTACAAACTTTTTTCAAATCATGATCCCCTGGGTCAAAATTGACACCGCCTCAAGCGTCACTTGATTTTACATAGGAAATTCTTCAAAAAATTTATAAAAATAAACCAGAAGGCCTAGAGCTTAGATATTTGACATGTAGCATTGCGTAATGGACCTCTACAAAATTTGTTCAAATCATGACCCCCGGGATCAAAATTGACCCCGCCCCAGCGGTCACTTGATTTTACATAAAATTAGGAAAATATTCAAAAATTTTCTAAAAATAAACCAGAAGGGCTAGAGCTTAGATATTTGACATGTAGCATTGCCTAGTAGACCTCTACAAAATTTGTTCAAATCATGACCCCCAGGGTCAAAATTGACCCCGCCCCAGGGGTCACTAGATTTTACATAGGAAAATCAAAAAAATCTTCTTCTCAAAAACCAGAAGGCCTAGATATTAGATATTTGACATGTAGCATTGCCTAGTGGACCTCTACTAAAATTATTCAAATCATGACCCCGGGGTCAAAATTGACCCTGCCCAAGGGGTCACTTGATTTTACGTAGGAAAATCTTCAAAAAAATTCTAAAAATAAACCAGAAGGCCTAGAGCTTAGATATTTGACATGTAACATTTCCTAGTGGACCTGTACAAAATTTGTTCAAATCATGACCCCCGGGGTCAAAATTGACCCCGCCCCAGCGGTCACTTTATTTTACATAGGAAAATCTTCAAAACTTTCCTTAAAGTAAACCAGAAGGCCTAGAGCTGCCCCAGGGGTCACTTGATTTTACATAGGAAAATCTTCAAAAAAATTTCTAAAAATAAACCAGAAGGCCTAGAGCTTAAATATTTGACATGTAGCATTTCCTAGTGGATCTCTACAAAATTTGTTCAAATCATGACCCCCGGGGTCAAAATTGACCCCGCCCCAATGGTCACTTGATTTTACATAGGAAAATCTTCAAAAAATTTCTAAAAATAAACCAAAAGGCCTAGAGCTTAGATATTTGACCTGTAGCATTGCCTAGTGGCCTTCTACAATTTTTTTTCAAATTATGACCCCCGGGGTCAAAATTGACCCTGCCCCAGGGGTCACTTGGTTTTCATAAGAAAATATTCAAAATTTTTCTAAAAATAAACCAGAAGGCGTAGAGCTTAGATATTTGACATGTAGCATTGCCTAGTGGACCTCTACAAAATTTGTTCAAATCATGACCCTCAGGGTCAAAATTGACCCCGCCCCAGGGGTCACTTGATTTTACATAGGAAAATATTCAAATTTTTTCTAAAAATAAACTAGAAGGCGTAGAGCTTAGATATTTGACATGTAGCATTGCCTAGTGGACCTCTACAAAATTTGTTCAAATCAGGATCCCAGGGGTAAAAATTGACCCCGCCCCAGGGGTCACTTGATTTTACATAGGAAAATTTTCAAAAATTTTCTAAAAATAAACCAGGAGGTCTAGAGCTTAGATATTTGACATGTAGCATTGCCTAGTAGACCTCTACAAAATTTGTTCAAATCATGACCCCCTGGGTCAAAATTGACCCCGCCCCAGGGGTCATTTGATTTTACATAGTAAAATCTTTATAAATTTGCTCAAAATAAACCAGAAGGCCTAGAGCTTAGATATTTGACATGTAGCATTGCCTAGTGGACATCTACAAAATTTGTTCAAATCAGGATCCCCGGGTTAAAAATTGACCCCGCCCCAGGGTTCACTTGATTTTACATAGGAAAATCTTCAAATTTTTTCTCAAAATAAACCAGGAGGCCTAGAGCTTAGATATTTGACATGTAGCATTGCTTAGTAGACCTCTACAAAATTTGTTCAAATCATGACCCCCTGGGTCAAAATTGACCCCGCCCCAGGGGTCATTTGATTTTACATAGTAAAATCTTTATAAATTTGCTCAAAATAAACCAGAAGGCCTAGAGCTTAGATATTTGACATGTTGCATTGCCTAGTAGACCTCTACAAAATTTGTTCAAATCATGACCCTCAGGGTCAAAATTGACCCCGCCCCAGGGGTCACTTGATTTTACATAGGAAAATATTCAAAATTTTTCTAAAAATAAACTAGAAGGCGTAGAGCTTAGATATTTGACATGTAGCATTGCCTAGTGGACCTCTACAAAATTTGTTCAAATCAGTATCCCAGGGGTAAAAATTGACCCCGCCCCAGGGGTCACTTGATTTTACACAGGAAAATTTTCAAAAATTTTCTAAAAATAAACCAGGAGGTCTAGAGCTTAGATATTTGACATGTTGCATTGCTTAGTAGACCTCTACAAAATTTGTTCAAATCATGACCCCCTGGGTCAAAATTGACCCCGCCCCAGGGGTCATTTGATTTTACATATTAAAATCTTTATAAATTTGCTCAAAATAAACCAGAAGGCCTAGAGCTTAGATATTTGACATGTAGCATTGCCTAGTGGACATCTACAAAATTTGTTCAAATCAGGATCCCCGGGTTAAAAATTGACCCCGCCCCAGGGTTCACTTGATTTTACATAGGAAAATCTTCAAATTTTTTCTCAAAATAAACCAGGAGGCCTAGAGCTTAGATATTTGACATGTAGCATTGCTTAGTAGACCTCTACAAAATTTGTTCAAATCATGACCCCCTGGGTCAAAATTGACCCCGCCCCAGGGGTCATTTGATTTTACATAGTAAAATCTTTATAAATTTGCTCAAAATAAACCAGAAGGCCTAGAGCTTAGATATTTGACATGTAGCATTGCCTAGTGGACATCTACAAAATCTGTTCAAATCAGGACCCCTCGGGGTCAAAATTGACCCCGCCCCAGGAACTCTACAAAATTTATTCAAATTATGACCCCCGGGGTCACTTGATTTTACATAGGAAAATATTCAAAAAAAATCTAAAAATAAACCAGAAGGCATAGATCTTAGATATATGACATGTAGTATTGCCTAGTAGGCTTCTATAAAATTTATTCAAATCATGAACCCCAGGGTCAAATTGACCCCACCCCATAAGGTTACTTAATAGTAGATAGAAAAACCTTCAAAATTTTCTGAAAATAAACCAGAAGGCCTAGATCTTAGATATTCGACATGTAGCATTGCCTAGTGGACGTCTACAAAATTTGTTCAAATCTTGACCCCCAGGGTGAAACTGACCCAGTCCCAGGGGTTACTTGATTGTACATAGGGAAATCTTCATAAATTTGGTAAAAATAAACCAGAAGGCCTAGATCTTAGATATTTGATATGTAACATTGCCTAGTAGACTTCTACAAACTTTGTTCAAATCATGACTCCAGGGTAAAATTGGCCCCGCCCCAGGGGTTACTTGTTTGTACATCGGAAAATCTTCCAAAAAATTCCTAAAAATCATCAGTTTGACATTTGAAACATGTAGCTGATATTACTCAGGTGAGCGATCCAGGGTCATCTTGACCCTCTTGTTTTAAGATACAACCTTGAAATTTGGACGACATGTACAGTTAAGCTCACAGATCTTAAAACTGACTTTCAGCAACCATGAATGTGACCTACTGACCTACTTTCTTTATATTTTAGGATCAGTTTGTCATTTTAATCATGTGGCTCATATTACTCAGGTGAGCGATTCAGGGTCATCTTGTTAAAGCTTTAGCAAAGAAATTTGTTCAAGCAAGCAACTTAACACAGGTGAGCGATATAGGGCCATCATGGCCCTCTTGTTTAATTTCTTTCCTTTGTTGTTCCTGCCCTTTGGGCTTCAACAGTCAAATCTTTGAATGTTGTGCCCATCCTCTGATGTAACCTCTCTGGGGCGTTTATAGACCTGCTTGATGGAGCTCCATACCTCATGTTTTTATTTCGATGTAAATGAGATGTGGAACCAAAAATTTGTAGTCCTGTTTGGCGCTATATAACCTATACTGTGTTGGTGCGCCGTAAAACCAAAATAAATAAATAAATGCTTGATGGAGCTCTTGTTCAAACCTGGGCTCTAGGATCATTGTAAGGTCCAATACCAAACTTGCTGAAATTGGGGCACGAGGCCCCCTTTTAGGGGCCACTAGAGCTGAGAATAGAAATACCTTTTAAACAACTGATTTTCATGAATCACTGGATACAAATAACCATTTAGAGTAATATAATCCTGTTTTTTTAAGGCATAGAATTGTTTGTTAAACCAGAACAAACCTTTACATTCATGTGTATTTTTCCATTTTTTAGTTTCTCCACTACCACCAGCTATATCAAATGTTGTGACTCTAAATGACAAACGGGAAGTTATTAATGGCAAAGAGGGTGTTATGCTGACAATAGAATGTGTATCAAATGGAGGATATCCAGCACCAACTGCAACCTGGTACAAGGATAGTATCTCCAGTATTAACAATCTTACTTCTACACTTACGGACACCTTACAGAGTGATGGCACATTTTCTGTCACAATTAAACATTCATTTATTCCTAAAGGGTCAGATGACAGGGGAAAATTGATCTGTAGATCATATTACCCGGAAGCTGATAGTGCATATGAAGGGTCAGAAAATAAAACAGTCATTCTTTATCTAACTTGTAAGTATTTCTGTATACAGGCATCATTCTCATCCATCAGATGTTTGTCAAAGTGTCGAGACGAACCTCTGATTTCTTTCTTTTGTTTATTTGGTGTGCATGTGCACTCGTATTTAATACCAGGAGAAGTTTCAGCCAATCAATGTTCGCCACTATTTGGCACGCGTAAATTGAATTTTCAAATAATATGTAAGCAAGGTAGTTGCAAAGGGTTGATAATGACGATATTCCATGATTGCGATTAATAATGATTTATTTCTGTAATTTGGTGTTAAGAAATACATCTGAAGAAATAATAATATTACTCGTAAGTCGGCACTGATATGAAAGGATGTGGTGACGCTTTTAGGAACGATTCTGATTGGTTCGCTACATTTTGTCGCAAAACGACGCTGATTGGCTGAAATGTTTTAACTGTATTGTAACCAAAACACAAATATCGTCGAAATGTTCCAGAGTTTCATCCGAGGAACCATGGTAGACCTCTGGTATGCAAGAATGACAGGCATTTATGATCTGATTTTTAATCAAATACCAGACTTGATGAAGTTTTGTCCAATGTGGAGCTGTCAATTCAATTCTCTTCATGCTCGATTTTTCTAAAAAACTTCAACAAAAGTAACGTTAACATAGAATATTGATCATTTTTGGCCAGATTCCACAATAACTGTTGGTATCTCAGACTATCTAATTGTAGAGTTTTACATTTTGATTATGACACCCTTCAACAAAACAAAATATGCTGAGTAAGGTATACAAAGGTAAGAATATGTTTTTTTTTAACCAGCATATCGATGGTGTTGATCCAAAATTCAGAATATCGAAAATGCCTATTTTCAGCTTACCTGAGCAATGCTCACATGAGATTTTGTGATGGCTTGATGTGCGGCATCTGTTGTCTGTCTGTCTGTTAACATTTAGCTTGTGTATGCCATAGAGGCTGTATTTTTCAACTGATCTTCATGAAATTTTGTCAGAATGATAACCTTGATGAAATCTAGGCCAGGTTTGAAAATGGGTCATCGCTGGTCAAAAACAAGGTCATAAGGTCAAATTAAAAAAAAAAAAAAAATATTGTATGCGATAGAGGCTGTATTTTTCAATTAATCTTCATTAATTTTGGTTAGAATGATAACCTTGATAAAATCTAGGCTGAGTTCGAAAATGGGTCATCTTGGATTGAAAACTAGGTCACAAGGTCAAATCAAAGAAAAACCTTGTGTATGCGATAGAGGCTGCATTTTTCAACTGATCTTCATGAAATTTTGTCAGAATGATTACCTTGATGAAATCTATGTCAAGTTTGAAAATGAGTCGTCTCTGATTAAAACTAGGTCATAAGGTCAAATTAAAAAAAAACAACAACAAAATGTGTGTATGCGATAGAGGCTGTATTTTTCAACTGATCTTCATTAATTTTGCTTAGAATGATAACCTTGATGAAATCTAGTCTGAGTTTGAAAATGGGTCATCTGGGATTGAAAACTAGGTCACGAGGTCAAATTAAACAAAAACCTTGTGTATGCGATAGAGGCTGCAGTTTTCAACTGATCTTTATGAAATTTTGTCAGAATGATTCCCTTGATGAAATCTAGGCAGAGTTTTTAAATGGGTTATCATTGGTCAAAAACTAGGTCATTAGGCCAAAGAACAAATAAAAGAAAAACCTTGTGTATGCAATAGAGGCAGTATTTTTCAATTGATCTTCATGAAAATTGGTCAGAATGATTACTTAGATGAAATCTAGGTAGAATTCGAATATGGGTCATCTGAGGTCAAAACTGTGTCACTAGGTCAAATCAAAGGAAAACCTTGGGTATGCAATAGAGGCGGTATTTTTCAATTGATCTCAATGAAATTTGGTCGTAATGATTGCCTTGATTAAATTTAGGTCAATTTTGAATGTGGGCCATCTTGGGTCAAAAACTAGGTCACTAGGTCAAATCAAAGAAAAACCTTGTGTATGTGATAGAGACCGTATTTTTCAATTGATCTTCATGAACTTTGGTTAGAATGATTGCCTTGGTAAGATCTAGGTAAGGTTTGAATATGGATCATCTGGGGTCAAAAACTAGGTCATTAGGTCATATCTATGAATCTATGAAAATACTTGTTTAAACTCAAAAGATCCCATTTTTGGTCCAATCTTAATGAAAATTGGCAAGAATATTTGTTCACTGTTGAAGTGAAGTTAGAGTTGTGCAAGTTACCTCATTTCCTTAATCAATTTAGCCACAGTGTAACATAGTTACACATTTGTATAGTGACAGATCAGGGACAGTTTAGATACATCTGTTGTCACTTTCAATTACTTATTTCACTTATTTCTTCTTTATGATATCAAATTCATATATAAATTACAGGGCATGTTGATATTATTTGTTTTTACTTTGTATGAAACAGCTTTTCAATAGCTCTTGCATGTAAAATTTGCATTCAGTTCACTTATTTAATATTCACTTGATCAATATTTATGACCCTATCTTCATGGAACTTTGTCAGAATGTTTATCTTGATGATTTATAGGCAAAGTTTGTAACTAGTTCATGTGAGGCCCAAAAATAGGTCAACATTTTAATCAAAGGAAAAGCTTTTTAACACTGCAGAAGCCATATTTATGACCCTATCTTGATGAAACTTAGTCAGAATGTTAATCTCATTCCAATATGAGCAGTTTAGGACAATCATGACCCTCTTGTTATCAAATGAATGGCATGATTAGATTTAGTCACAGGTATAATATAACTGAACTCTTTTTAGCTCACATTAGCATGAAGTGCTTAAGGTGAGCTTTTGTGATCACCCTATGTCTGTCGTCTGTTGTCGTCTGTCGTCCATCCGTTGACAACAATTTAACTGTAAACACTCTAGAGGTCACAGTTAGGTCTAATCCTAAACTTCAGAATGTTACCCTCAATAAAATTGTGGACGAGTTCGATATTGGGGCATCTTGGGTCAAAAACTAGGTCACCAGGTCAAATAAAAGGAAAAGCTTGTTAACACTCAAGAGGCCACATTTATGACTGTATCCTCTTGAATATTAATCTTGATGATCTTTAGATCAAATTCGAATCTGTATCATGTGGGGTCAAAAACTAGGTCACCAGATCAAATGAAAGGAAAAACTAGTTAACACTCTTAGAGGCCACATTTATGACTGTATCTTCATGAAACTTGGTCAAAATGTTAATCTTGATGATCTTTAGGTCAGATATAAATCTGGGTGAGGTGGGGTCAAAAACTAGGTCTCAAGATAAAATCAAAGGAAAAGCTACTTAACACTCTAGTGTCCACATTCGTGGCCATATCTTAATGAAACTTGGTCAGAATGTTAATCTTGATGATCATTAGGTCAAGGTCCAATCTGGGTCATGTGGGGTCAATAAATAGGTCATCAGGTAAATCAAATGTAAAGCTTGTTAACACTCTAGAGGCTACATTTATGACCGTATCTTAATGAAACTTATTCAGAATGATAATCTTGATTATTTTTAGGTCAAGTTCAAATCTTGGTCAGGTTTGGTCAAAAACTAGGTCACCAGGTCAATTCAAAGGAAAAGTTCCTTAACACTCTAGAAGGCACATTCATGGCCATATCTTAATGAAACTTGGTCAGAATGTTAATATTGATGATCGTTAAGTCAAGTTTAAATCTAGGTCAAGTGAAGTCAGAAACTAGGTCATCAGGTCAAATCAAAGGTAAAGCTTATTAACACGCTAGAAGCCACATTTATGTATATATTCATGAAGCTTGGTCAGAATGCCATCCTTGATGACCTTTAGGTCAAGTTCAAATCTGGGTCAGGTGGGTCAATAGCTAGGTCACCAGGTCAAATCAAAGGAAAAGCTAGTTAGGACTCCAGAAGCCACATTTATGACTGTATCTTCATGAAACTTGGCCAGAATGTTAACCTTGATGATGTTTAGGTCAAATTTGAATCTGTGGCATGTGGGGTCAAAAACTAGGTCACCAGGTCAAATTAAAATAGAAACTTGTAAACACTCTAGAGGCAACATTTGTGATCATGTCTTAATGAAACTTGGTCAGAATGTTATTTTTCATGATCTTTAGGTCAATAGGTCAGGTTAGCGATACAGGGCCTTTATGGCCCTCTTGTTTAAACAGAACCTGTTGACGTGACGCAAAGTTTGAAAATCTGGGTTTCTTGGGATTTCAAAGTTTTTGTTTTCTTTAAAGTTTTAAGAAGTGTATTGTATGTGTTTCAATGTTGATGTGATAACAAATAGTTTATATGTAGCATTAATTTTACTTTGTTTAGAGTAATTTGTGTAGTCATATTTTATATTTTAATAGATACATTCTTAAATATTTATTGCAATAGTAATTTTCCATCAAAACCCAGTATTTACGTCATTTTTTCCCCTCCTGTATTACCTTATTATAGTACTACTTTATCGGGCTTCATGTTATTATTGAAATGCTCATAAGCATACAGGCAAATACTCGCAAGAGAAATTGTTTTCATGCCGCTTTGGCTTTCAACGTGATGTCTTTCTCAAAATTGCTTTTGTTAATCTCTATCACATACCTGAATTGTAAATATATCTGCATATTTTCTGCTGCATCCATTTTTTGGGGGAGATTTTAGCTTCACAGACATTATTAAACTGTCCTAAATTTTATGAAATAAAAACGATATCAGTTACATTCAGAATATTATTTAGTCATATAATATTGTGAAAATTGAAAAAAGACGTTTTAAAGAACAATTCAAATTCAAGGAAGTTAAATAACAGAAAATCTTATTACCTATAGAAGCATGAAAATTTTTAATGAAGAATATTTTGTAAAAGATCTTGAAAGACAACCTTTTTCAGTAATAGACATATTTGATGCCCCAAATGATGCGCTAGATTATTTTTGTACTCTATTTTTCAATGTGCTAAATCAGCAATTGCACCCGAGAGGAAAAAAAATAAGTTAAATTTCCTATACAAGAACCTTGGTTTTCCAAAGATATATCAGATGCAATGAAAAAAAGAGATTGCTTCAAAAAGATTGGAGATTTAGAAAACTATAGAAAAAGGAGAAACATTGTTCAATCACTTATACATGAGAGCAAAAAGAATTTTTATTCTTAAACAATAAGTGACAACAAGGAAAACGTTAAAGAGGTTGGGAAAAACTTGACCATCCTTTCAATTAAGTGTCAAACAAATTGCCAAATAAAACTTAATGAAGATGGAAATCTATTATCTAACTGCTTAGCAACAGCAAACACATTTAATGATTACTTTAAATCAGTTCCCCAAATCCATCAGCAAGATCAATCAAAGAGAGACTAGATAACTCCATCAATTGTAAAATAAATGATACTGAAATATCCAAAGTTTCAAATATGTTTACTTGATGTGCAGTTTGTGAGGAAGGAATTAAATACTTTGCCTGAAATAAAATCATCTTGATGGTTTGTCAGCTAAGTTTCTAAGAATAAGTTCTAATGTTATTTATTTAAGCATTACTAAAATACTCAATCTCAGCATTAAAACAGGAATACACCCTAAACAGTTTAAATTGTCAAAAGTAATATTAATTTTTAAAAAAGAACAGAAGCATAATGTAAGCAATTACCGCCCCATTTCTATCTTGCCAAAGGTACTAAAAAGACATAAGCAGTCATATTAAATCCTTTCTTACATCCAACAATCTCTTGCATGACAGACATTCTGGCTTTAGAGGTAACCATTCCCGTGAAACTGCTTTCTGTGCCATTGCTGATAACTGGATAAAAGCAGTCAATAATCATGAATATTCCGGTTCTATCTTTTTGGGTCTATCAAAAGCGTTTGACCTTATTAACCACAAAATACTATCAAAAAAGTTAACATACTACAAATTTCGTAAGGATACAATAAAATGGTTAATCTCATACCTTATAGACAGAACTCGGAAAGTCAAAATGGCAAACTCGTTATCTGAGGAGAAACCAGTAACATGCAGAATTCCTCACTGATCTATCCTAGGACCTTTACTGTTCATCATCTTTATAAATTATATGTCTTTATCAACTCAGCAGTCTACAACAAATAATGTTTGCTGCTATCTCACATGTAGAAATGCACTATATGAAGATCTAGAAGAAATAAATACCTGGTGTCCTACAAAATTAATGCAATGGAATTAAATGCAACTTAAACTGAAAACTATGATAATGACATCCCATTATAGACAAAAGAATATTGATGCAATCAAATTCATGTTCCACTTAAATAATGAAAATATAGAGATTTCTAAACAAGACAGGTTGTTAGGGGTACAAGTTGACAGTACACTGTCATGGGTAAACCAAGTGGAGATCATTCTGAAAATAACTCATTACGTTACTTACTTGGAAGAATGAAATATTACTTGTCAATACCCATGCATAAACTTTTCTATACCTCATTTATTCTCCCCCACTTAGACTACTGCTGTACTGTCTGGGGGCAATTGTAATTAAGAGCACACAAATAAACTTATCTCCTTTCAAAAAAGAGCAGCAAGACCTATTTTAGATGAAACAATAGAAAGACCTTCAGTAAAGCTTTTGTGATCGCCCTGTGCCCGTCGTCATCAGACGTCCGTCCGTCCTTCTGTCGTCCGTCGTCAACAATTTGACTGTTAACACTCTAGAGGTCACAATTTTGGCCTAATCTTAATGAAACTTGGTCAGAATGTTACCCTCATAAAATTCTTGGAAAAATTCGATATTTGGTTATCTGGGGTCAAAAACTAGGTCACCAGGTCAAACCAAAGGAAAAGCTTGTTAACACTCAAGAGGTCACAGTTTTGGCCCAATCTTAATGAAACCTGGTCAGTATGTTACCCTCAATAAAATCTTGGACGAGTTTGATATTGGGTCATCTGGTATCAAAAACTAGGTCACCAGGTCAAATCAAAGGAAAAGCTTGTTTACACTCTAGAGGTCACAATTTTGACCCGATCTTAATGAAACTTGGTCAGAAAGTTACCCTTAGTAAAATCTTGGACGAGTTTGATATTGGGTCATCTGGGGTAAAAACTAGGTCACCAGGTCAAATCAAAGGAAAAGCTTGTTAATGCTCTAGAGGTCACAATTTTGGCCTAATCTTAATAAAACTTGGTCAGAATGTAACCCTCAATAAAATCTTGGAGGAATTTGATATTGGGTCATCTTGGGTCAAAAACTAGGTCACCAGGTCAAATCAAAGGAAAAGCTTGTTAACACTGTAGAGGCCACATTTATGACTGTATCTTCATAAAACTTCATCAGAATGTTACTCATGATGATCTATAGGTCATGTTTAAATCTGGGTTAGTTGAGTTTAAAAACTAGGTCACCGGGTCAAATCAAAGGAAAAGCTTGTTAACACTCTAGAGGCCACATTTATGACTGTATCTTCATGAAACTTAGTCAGAATGTCAATCTTGATGATCTTTAGGTCAGTTTCGAATCTGGGTCATGTGAGGTCAAAAACTAGGTCACCGGGTCAAATCAAAGGAAAAGCTTGTTAACACTCTAGAGGCCACATTTATGACTGTATCTTCATGAAACTTAGAATGTTAATCTTGATGATCTTTAGGTCAAGTTCGAATCTGAGTCATATGGGGTCAAAAACTAGGTCACCAGGTCAAATCAAATGAAAACTTAGTTAACACTTTAGAGGCCACATTTATGACCATATCTTAATGAAACTATCTTGATGGTCTTTAGGGCAATAGGTCAGGTGAGTGATACAGGGCCTTCATGGCCCTCTTGTTAAGATATCAAACTGGATGACTTCAAGTTCTGATGAAAGTGTACAATACAAAAAATCAATAATGATGTACAAGGTTGTTCACAATATAGCACCTTCTTATCTACAAAACAATTTTACCTATGTATACGAAATTCATAGTAGGTCCTTCTGATCTATTGATCAAAATAGATTATATGTACCCAAACCTAACCATGAAATTTTACAAAACTCTTTTGCATATACTGTACAACCTCTTAAGAACGGCCCTCTCTTAGGCAAAAACCTCTCTATAACAACATCATCTAAATTTCCCTAAGCTGAAATATACAATCAAATTTACCTCTCCAGAACAAAAACCTCTACATAACATGCAATATTTTTATCTCCAAAAGGATGCTGCTCTACAGAGGTTGCACTGTACAAGATAAAAAATTTAGAGATCTCTTCCAAAACAAAGAAAACACTCTGGTAGTGTAAACAGTTTTAAAAAGAATTATCTAGAATGTAACCAGAAGCTTAATAACAGATCTGAATCAGATAACACATAACAGTAAAAACTATAACTTAATTTTAAATGAAAAATCTAAATACAAGTTACAACATAATATGTCTTTCAGAATATATATTTTCTAAAGTTGCTCAAATTCTGTATCTAAGTATTTCCGTTCTAGTAAATTTCGTCCTTGTAAATACTGTTCGACTGTTGACACTTTGTGTATTCTTTGTCATGGATATTGTTTTTAAATTATGTTTGAAAGAGGACCACAGGGAAGATTGGGCAAGCCCCAACTGTGCCTTCCTCTGTAAATAAAGTTATGATTGTTATAAATATGGTTAAATATGTTATGGATGGTAACAGATAAATAGATCTTGATTTTGTCATTTGATTACTTGCACATTCAACTGAATCATGATTATCATAAATCATGTAACTGAATATATTTTAAAGAAGCACATCATTGTCAATAGGTAAAACTTACCACTTAAGGAGGTAGGTTACCTTGTTACAAGGGTAAATTCAAATTAGTTGAACCGCAGCACATTTTTGTATTTCGTGTAATATGAAGTTTTAACTGCTACAATCTCAATTTCGTTTGTCTCTGTCCCTTCAATTTCCATTTTTATCCAGGTTTGAAGAACATGACCCTCCAAAGGTATTTCATATTGAAAGAAGAAGGAAAATACGGATATTTAACACTTTTCAGTGTATTTTAGTTTCATTGATATTCGTTGAAGTCTGCATAATTGATAATTTTACTAGTATGCACGTTATCTTTCTAATAAAAGCTTAAAATGTATATGTCGCGGGGCTCGTGTTTCCATGGTAACGCATTTTCTCTCATTTTTTACAACTATGTATAAAAATAGGGGTTTTCGACGGCTTCAGTGCCATTCTGTTAATGACCATCATGGAATATTTGGGTAATATTATTAGCAAAATACCAAGCACTTTACATGGTACCCTATTTTTCTTGAAGTTTAAAGTAACCATGGCAACAGAGATGTTTAAAATAGCTTATATCTTGCTTTTTGTCGTAGTTTCTTATAAAAAAATATTGAATAAGATTATCTTTCTAGTTAATGTAGCTATAAATCATATTATTTCTAACGTAAGTTATATTTTCGTGTTATTTGCATTTATTAAAACAAATTTCACAGCTTAGAATACTTACAGCAGTACCCCTCGTCTGGCATTTTTCATGGAAAAATCGTTCAGTATACTGCTATTATTCTCATGGATATTGTTGAAATGAAAATAAAAGGCCGAAGCTGTGTTTCTTAAATAGACCAGTGTCAACGCTTTTAAATTTTACATTTAGATACATAGGTCACGGGCTTCGTTTCCATGGTAATATCAATTCAATTCAAGAAACCACATTTTTCTACCGAAATTTGAACAATTTTAGATCTTAGTTTTAGTATATAAGTAACAAATTATCAACGGAACCTGAAAAATAGGTATTACAAATCAAACTGCTAGATTTTTTATTTGAAAATGGCCGTAACAAGTAACCTTTCACCCAACTATATTCCAAATAACATTGGTTACCATCATCCATTTTCTTACATTCCGCATAACATTTCAATATAACTACAAAAAAGAAGCAAAATATTGATTTTTATTCAGAGCAAAAG
>NW_026463018.1:0-55096 GCF_021730395.1 Mercenaria mercenaria | reverse complement strand
CTAAATCAGAAAAAGAAAACTATCGCCCAATATCAGTTTTGCCTGTATTATCAAAGGTCATTGAACGTCATGTCAGTGACAGTTTGAAAGCCTACCTTGAAAGCAATAAGTTTTTATATGAATATCAATCAGGATTTAGGAGTCACCATTCCTGTGAAACAGCCCTTACATCTACAGCTGATAAATGGATAAATGCAATTAACAATGGACAGCTAGTTGGTACAATATTCTTAGACTTGTCTAAAGCATTCGACCTAGTCAACCATTCGGTACTGTTGCAAAAGCTAAAACTATGTAACTTTAGTCAAGAATCCCTAGATCGGTTTAAATCATAATTAAGTAATAGATTTCAAAACGAGTATGTATTTCTGGAAAAATATCTGAATCAAAGCCAATAATGTCTGGTGTCCCTCAAGGCTCTGTGCTTGGCCCTCTGCTTTTTATTTTATATATTAATGATCTGCCCCAACATCTGAAAGACTGTTTTACTGATATCTTTGCAGATGATACAACCTTAACTGTTGTTGGAAACACCAAACAAGAGATCAGTTCTGAATTACAATCTGTACTCTCTAAAATTGAGGACTGGTGCAAGCATAATTATATGACAGCTAATGTACAAAAACCCAAAACAATGTTTATCTCATCAAGAGGAACTAATAAAGATACTTTAAACCCATCGCCTCTTACATTCAACAATGAAACAGTCGAATATACAGACTCAGAAAAACTATTAGGTGTACATGTCAGTAATAACTTAAGCTGGAAAGATCATATTGATAACACACTAAAGAAATGCAATTCCTTACTTTATCTTTTACAACGAATTAAATGCTACCTAGATATTCCCCAGAGAAAACTTTTCTTTAATGCTTATATTTTACCCCACTTGGATTATTGCTGCACGATTTGGGGTAATTGCAACAGGGATTCAATGGAAAAAATTACAAAATTTCAAAAAAGAGCAGCTCGAATCATCATTGATAAATGTTTTGATTTTCCATCTGAAGATTTGTTTAAAGAGCTGAACTGGATGAAATTCTATGAACGACTGCATTATAAGAAAGCAGTTTTAGTCTATAAATCAATTAACAATCTTAGTCCATCCTATCTTCAAAGTAAATTTAAATTTGTACATAATCCTTACATTAATTTAAGATCAGAATTAAATAAATGTCTTGAAGTACCTAAACCAAACTTAGAACTGTACAGAAAATCCCTTGAATACTCGGGACCAAAAATCAGGAACTCATTACCTCTTGAAGTAAAAGATTCTAACAGTCTTGAGCAGTTCAAAAGATCCTATTTAGCAAACTGGAAAATGAACAACATAACATATGCTTAGAATGTTGTAATCATGCTATTGTCAAATTTGTATTTGAAATCTATTTGTAAATATTGTACATAATTTTGAGGCCCACTTGGAAGATTGGGCTTGCCTAATAGTGTTGCCTCAATAAATAAAGTCAATATTATTATTATTATTATTATTATTATTATAACAGAGCTATATTGTACATTATTACCACTTTGTATTTATCATTTCTGAGCCACAATGACTAATTTTCAAATTTGATCAAATTGTTTACAAGGTATTTCTTGAATTTGATCTAGTGACTGCACTATTATCTAACCCCAGATGACCAAGTTTCAAACTTAACCTAGCTTTTATAAAGAATATCATTCAACAGACATCAGACTGATCACAAAAGCTCATCCTAAGAACTCTCTGCTCAGGTGAGCTAAAATGTCCAGACACGGATATAGGTAATATGTAAGAAAAGATTCACATCTGATTATTACAAATACTTTATTTATTCATCTTTGAACTCCAACAGATTTTAGCCCACATAAAAGAAACACATTGGTTGGGTATGTGTGTGTACTGAACTTGGGGGTAATAAAAATCCTCATGCATATAACAACAAGAGCTGTCTGTAAGACTCCACTATTTGGCGATTTGACAGTAAAATGAATATATGTCTCAATAAAAAACCTCTACTTTGAAAGGAAGATACACCAAGGGGCATAATTCTGTCAAGAACACAAACTAGAGTTATTGGGATTGTTACCACACATATTGCAGATGATGATGGTTAAAATGTATTTTGAGTTTCAAGTCGTTATGTTATACCAAAGTTATGTTTAAAACAAGAGCTGTCCGTAAGACAGCGCTCCACTATTCGTGGATTTGACAGTAAAATGAATGTATGTCTGAATAAGAGATCTCTACTATAAAAGGAAGATACACCAAAGGGCATAATTTCATCAAATGCACAATAATTAGAGTTATTAGGATTGTTACAACAAATGCAGATGATGATGGTAAAGATATATTTTGAGTTTTTTAAAGCTTTCGATAAAAATTTAACATGAAAAAAATTCCAAGTACAACACCTTCGTGACCTTGACCTTTGGTATAATGGGCTCAACCCCTACATGTACTTTGTTTGCATACTAGACAATGTTTATGTGAAGTTACAGTAAGATATAAGCAATATTAACAAAGATATGACAGAAAAACAAGGTTGCCGAAAAACTTTAACCAAGAAGGGTCACGCCGACGCCGACGCCAGGGCGAGTAGTATAGCCCCCCTATTATCCGAATAGTGGAGCTAAAAACTAAGTTTGCCAAAACATTTAAGTATGAAAGGGGCATAATTCTGTTAAAAATACAGTTAAGAGTTACGGGAAATGTAACCAAACATGCAGATAATAATTATAAAGAAATAGTTTTAATTTCAAGTCATTATCTTTTAAATGCCAAAGATATGTCTATAAAGGAAGCTTTCGAAAAAAATTATCATGAAAATAATTCAAAATATAACAACTTTGCGTCCTTGACCGTTGGTAAAATCTGCCCAGCCCCTGCACATACTTTGTATGCTGGACAATGTTTCTGTGAACTTACAGTAGAGTATTAGTCACACTACACGATATAGCCTTAATAGACGCCAAACGAATAGAAAAATTGCGGCAGAAAGTTATCTGGTGACAACAACATTAACACATATATAAAGGACAAACAACTTTCAATTAACAGATATCACCGTACTAGTAACGGACTTGTACCGCTTAAAACGTAAGTGCAATGCATGAGAAACTGACAAAACATTCTGGTCAGCTATCGTCTGTTGAAACTATGTTGCATCCGCTGCACGTCCGGTAGTAGTCCGGCCATGAATCAGGTCCACCTGACAAGAACGAATGCGAACCGGACAAGAACGGATGTAGACCAGTCAAGTACAAAACAGGGAACGCATGAGTAACGAACAAAACGTATATCAGCGCATTGCTACCACTACCTAATGGACACCTTTGTCCGGTGGTGTACGTTCTAAATTTTGAACAATCTCAAAACCTTCCACCGGATGGAACATCGCCGGAAAAGGAGTGCAAAGGCGGCAGAAGAAACGGGAAAGAAACGCATGCGAACGGACATGAATGGATTGAAATTTTTGTTAGTATTATACGTTGAAGGTCCGTTAATGCTCTACGGTGTAGTGTGACTGAGACTTAAGATATGAGCAATAGTTACAAAGGTATCACAGAAAAACAAAAGGCTGATTTAACTTTAACCTTAAAAATCACCTAAGCATAACAACTTGGTGACTTTGACCTTGGGTATAATGGGCCGAGTCCCTGCACATACTCTGTCTGTATGCTGGCCAATGTTTATGTGAACTTACAATACGATATAAGCAATAGTAACAAAAATATGACAGAAAAACAGAAGTTACCAAAAAACTTTTAACCTTTAAAATTACCTAGCATATCACCTTGGTGACCTTGATTTTGGGTATAATGGGCACCGCCCCTGCATATACTTTGTTTGTATGCTGGACAATGTTTATGTGAAGTTAGAGTAAGATACAACCAATAGTAACACAGATATGGCAGTAAAACAAAGGTTGCCGAAAAACTTTATTTATGACAAGGCAGGGGCGAGTAGAATAGCGCCCCCTCCCCATCACTCCCCCTATTTTCCGAACAGTTGAGCTAAAATGTTTAAAGAACTTTAAACTGAAATAATTTTCAAGGTAAAGGATTGGCATGGACATTAAGTAAAGCATTACCTTTTGCAAAGACACCCCTGCGTTTAAGTACAACAAATACTACTGATATTATTATAAGTGCTGAAATTCCACCCGCAGTAGCGCCAATTACAGCTCCCAATACACTGGGCTTGTCCTCCTCTAAAAAGAAGAAAATAAGAAGTCTATCAACTGGACATGATGCATCTAACATATAATTAAAATTCAGGAAGTTGGTTGCTTACAATATTTATCACCATGACGATTTGATAGAAGGTATTGTGTCTGAAATCATTTGTCCTACACCTCTGATAATTCATGTGGGAGAAATAACTTGAAGAAAACAGGTTTGTATTGGTACAGAATCCAGGAACACTGGTTTGGTTAACTGCCCGCCATTACATGACTGAAATACCATTAAAAAACGGCGTTAAACCCAAAACAAAACAAACAAGAGGGCCAAGATGGCCCTAGGTCGCTCACCTGAGAAACACAACATAACAGTGTAAACGTTTGACCTAGTGATTTCATGGAAACAAATATTCTGGCCAATTTTTACGAAAATTGGACCAATAATGTGGCCTCTTGAGATTAAACGAGTATCACAGAAATGGCCTAACGTGACCTAATGACCTAGTTTTTGACCCCAGATGACCCATATTCAAACTTGACCTAGATCTTATCAAGGCAATCGTTCTGACCAAATTTCATGAAGATCAAAACATCATTTTAAGAAGATCAATTGAACAAGAGGGCCATAAAGGCCCTGTATCGCTCACCTGACCTACTGGCCTAAAGATCATCAAGATTAACATTCTGACCAAGTTTCATTAAGATATGGTCATAAATGTGGCCTCTAAAGTGTTAATAAGCTTTTCCTTTATTTTAACCTAGTGACCTAGTTTTTGACCCCAGATGATCCAATACTGAACTCGTTCAAAATGTTACTGAGGGTAACATTCTGACCAAGTCTCATAAAGATTGGGCCAAAATTGTGACCTCTAGTGTGTTAACAAGCTTTTCCTTTGATTTGAACTGGTGACCTAGTTTTTGACCCCAGATGACCCAATATCAAACTTGTCCAAGATTTTTTTAAGGGTAACATTCTGACCAAGATTTATTAAGATTGGGCCAAAATTGTGACCTCTAGAGTGTTAACAGTCAAATTGTTGACAACGGACGACTGACGGATGGACGACAACAGACACAGGGTGATCACAAAAGCTCACCTTTGAGCACTTCGTGCTCAGGTGAACAGTCTCGATTGCATACACAAGGCTTTCCTTTGATTTAACCAGTGACCTAATTTTGAACCCAGATGACACATATTCGATCTTGACCTATATTTCCTCAAGGCGATCATTCTGACCAAATTTTATGAAGATCAATTGAAAAATACAGCCTCTATTGCATACACAAGGTTTTCCTTTAATCTGACCTTTTTTTATCCAAGAGGACCCATATTCAAACTCGACTTAGATTTAATCTAGACAATCATTCCGACCAATTTTGATAAAGATCAATTGAGAAATACAGCCTTTTTTTCAGTTTTCATGTTTTTGCATACAGGTTTTTCTTTGATTTGACTTAGTAACCTAGTTTTTGAACCTAGATAATCCATTTTTAAACTTGGCCTTGATTTTATCAAGGTTATCATTCTCACAAAATTTAATGAAGATCAGTTAAAAAATACAGCCTCTATCACATAAACAAGTTTTTCTTTGATCTGACCTAGTAACCTTCTTTTTAACCCTACATGACCCATATTCGAACTCAACCTAAATTTCTCAAGGGCAATCATTCTGACCAAATTTCATGAATATCAATTGAACAAGAGCTGTCCGCAAGACAGCCAAGCTAGACTATTTGAAATATTGTCCCAGAAAAAGGAAAATATTACCCAAAATGTTTAAGTATCAAAAGAAGTTTAAGTTCAAAAGGGGACATAATTTGACCAAAATGCATAGTTATGGGACTTGATGCTATCAACTAGTTTTATAACCCTGAAGGCACATGTGAAATTTCAATTCAATATCTGCATTAGTTTTGGAGATAGTAACTTGCATGTAAAACTTTAACCAGAAGTCCAAAAGGGGCATAATTTGCTCAAAATACATGTCAGAGTTATGGAACTTGACCCAGTGAGGTTGGTAATTGACCTAGCAAAAGAAAAAAACAGGTTTCAAACCTATATGCCTTTAAATGATAGCTGTAGGTACTTGCATGCAAAAACTTAACCAAGGTGTGACACCGACGGCGACGCGGACGCCAATACCAGGGTGAGTAGAATAGCTAGACTATTCTACGAATAGTCAAGCTAAAAATACAGCTTCTATCACATACACAAGGTTTTTCTTTGATTTGACCTAGTGACCTACTTCTTGATCCCAAATAACCAATATTCAAACTCAAATTAAATTTCATCAAGGCAATTTTTCTGACCAAATTTCATGAAGATCAACTGACCCCACATGACCTATTTTCGAACTTTGCCTAGATTTTATCAAGGTAATCATTCTGACCAAAATTAATGAAGATCAATTGAAAAATACAGCCTCTATCGCATACACAATGCTTTTCTTTTTTCTTTGATTTGATCTAGTGACCTAGCTTTTGTCCGAAGATTACCTATTTTCGAACTTGGCCTAGATTTCATCACGGTTATCATTCTGACCAAATCTGATGAATATCAGTTGAAAAATACAGCCTCTATCTCATATACAAGCTAAATGTTGACAGACGACAGACAAACAGACGACGGACGACGGACATCAAGTGATCACAAAAATTCACCCAAGCATTGCTCAGGTGAGCTGGAAACAAGAGGGCCAAGATGGACCTAGGCCGCTTACCTGAGAAACACACATAACAGTGTAAACATGTTTGACCTAGTGATTCATGGAAACAAATATTCTAGCCGATTTTCATTAGGATTAGACCAAAAATGTGGTCTCTTGAGTTTAAATAAATATTTTCTTTGATATGACCTAATGACCTACTTTTTGACCCCAGATGACCCATATTCAAACGTGGACTAAATTTCATCAAGGCAATCATTCTGAGCAAATTTCATGAAGATCAATTGAAAAATACAGCCTCTGTCGCATACACAAGGTATTTCTTTGATTTGATCTAGTGACCTACTTTTCAACCGTAAATGACTCATATTCGAACTAAACATAGATTTCTCCTAGGCAATCATTCTGACAAAAATTCATGAACATCAATTGAAAAATACAGCTTCTATCATATAAACAAGGTCTTTCTTTGATTTGACCTAGTGACCTGCTTCTTGACCCCAGAAAACCAATATTCAAATTCAATCTAGATTTCATCAAGGCAATAATTCTGACCAAATTTCATGAAGAACAATTAAAAAATACTGCCTTAATTGCATACACAAGATTTTGCATTGATCTGATCTAGTGACCTACTTTTTCACCCCATATGACCAATATTCGAACTAAAATCTAGATTTCATCAAGGCAATCATTCTGACCAAATCTTATTAAGATCAACTGAAAAATACAGATTCTACCACATACAAAGTATTTTTCTTTTATTTGAACTAGTGACCTAGTTTCAGATCCCAGATGACCGATATTAACTCAACCTAGATTTCATCAAGGCAATTATTCTGAATAAATTTCAAGAAAATCAATTGAAAAATACAGCTTCTATCACATACACAAGTTTTTTTTTTTAATTTGACCTAGTGACCTACTTCTTAACCCCGAATGACCAATATTCAACCTCAACCTAGATTTTACCAACGCAATAATTTTGACCAAATTTCATGAAGATCAACAGAAAAATACAGCCTTAAAGTATTAGATCACTAATAGAGAACCTCCTTTTTGAAGAGTATTCAATTCCTACCATAAACCTATTTTTACTGCAATTCTTAGCGGGGCGTAGATTCAAGCCCTACTGGGACCAATTTTTTTTTCCTTATTTTCCTTTTTTTCTAGTAAGTTTTTACTTCTTTCAAGACTTATTATTGATTTCTTGTACAAAATTGGAAAAAGATGAATCTTATAAGCGATTTATTGGTGTTCAAAGTGAATTTACTACTTAAACAGAAGGAGTAGAGTTACACGTGGTGAAAGTTTTCTATTTTGCTTTCACTCTTAGATTATATATTGTGGAAGGAATTTAGGTAGGTTTTATGTCTGCACTAAGGTTATTTTTAAATGGAGTAAGCACAATTCAAAACAGAAACACAGTATTCGAACTTATTTTTTCAATGTTGAAGTATGAATTCTGTCTCATTAAATCCGTTTACTTGCGGCACCATAGAAAAAATGATATTGACATTTTTATTTTGTGTTTTATAATTGTTTACCAATAGTTTGATGTTTCTTTTATTAAAATTAATGGTAAAATGAGTTCTCTGCAAACGACTGTAGATAGTGGCTATCACTTTGAAATTTGTCTCTACTTGAGCTTGAGGAGATACCATAAGTTATACAAAATTTATAAAAAAATGGCACGGTAAAAGTTGTTTAAAAATTGCAAAATAGTGCAAAACACGGTAACCTTTCAGAAAATACCAAGCAAAGGCCATTTTGTAAACATTACTATTAGTCATCTAGTACCTTAATTGCGTACACAATGTTTTTTTTTATTTGACCAAGTGACCTACTTTTTGACCCCAGATGTCCCATATTCAAATTCAACCTTGATTTCATGAAGGCAATCATTCTGACAAAATCTTATGAAAATCAATTGAAAAATACTGCTTCTATCACGTGCAAAATGTTTCCCTTTGATTTGCACTTCTGACCTAGTTTTCAACCCTAGATGATCAATATTTGAACTCTACCAAATTTCATGAAGATCAATTGAAAAATACAGTCTCTATATAATCGCATACACAATGTTTTCTTTGATTTAGCCTAATGACCTACTTTTTGACCCCGGATGACCCATATTCGAACTCAGCCTACATTTCATTCAGGCAATCATTCTGGCCAAATTTCATGAAGATCAATTGAGAAATGCCGGCTCTATCGCATATGCAATGTTTTTCTTTGATTTGACCTAGTGACCTAATTTTTGTCCCTAGATGACACATTTTTGAACTAGGCCTAGATTTTATCAATGCAATCATTCTAACCAAATTTCATGGAGATCAATTGAAAAAATACCTCTATTGCATACACAAGGTTTTTCTTTGATTTGACCTAGTGTTGTTACTAGTGACAGACGACAGTCAGACGTCGGACATCGAGCGATCACAAAAGCTCACCTGAGCATTGCTAAGGTAAACTAAAAAAAATATTTTATTGTCTAATCAAGTTTTAACAAGTTCTGTCCAATAAATTCAGCATGGAGTCTTTAAGTCTATAAAAGCATACAAAACAATTAACAGAATGCACCTAAGTGTTTATTTGTTCAAGAGAGTTAATATTAAGTGCGGTCCGCAGATTGTTATCATCGTATGCATCTACACACCAACAAGCTACACACCAACAATCAACTAAATACCTCTATGCATAACAATGAAGGGCAGAAAACACAATAAAAACGCAAAAGCTATAACTCAACCAAACATTGTCTAACCAGAACATAATGCTGCACAGCTTTTTGAGGGCATTCTCTTTTCATCCTTTTTTTTCATTAAATAAAGAACTTAATTCTTACCTGGCACTGAAGGTGTGGTGTAATTAAGTATCTCTGTAAATGGGCTACTCCCTTCATTGTTAAAAGCAAACATTCTTATATAGTACGTTGTTGAATCATGAAGACCCGGCAGAACTTCAGAAATAGGTTCTAAACTCTTGTTCAGCCCGCCATAGACTGTTATATTGTTCCAAATGTTCAGGTCAGTACTAAGCTGTATTACAAAAGTCTGTGCAAGCCCTCCATGATATCCCCGTATCCATGACAGATGTGCTTTGTTATACTGAATACTGTCTACTGTGAGATTATTTGGCATGCTAGGAGGACCTAAATGAATAAAGAACAAGAGGGTCATGATGACTCTGGATCGCTCACCTGAGTAATATGAGCTACATGTTTCAAAGATAAAACTGATGATAAAATATTAAGAAAGTCAGTAGGTCACATTCATGGTCAATGATATTCAGTTTTACGATTGGTGTGCAAAACTGTGAATGTCATCAAAATATGACCTAGTCATTTCATGAGACAAATATTCTGACCAATTTTCATCAAAATTGGAAAAAACGTGGCTTCTAGAGTGTAAACAAGCATTTTCTTTGATTTCACCTAGTGAACTAGTTTTTGCACCCCACATGACCCAGATTAGAACTCGACCAAGATTTCATGAAAACAAGTTTCGTGAAGATTGGAGCAAAGAACGTGGCCTCTACAGAGTAAACAAACTTTTCCTTTGATTTGACTCCACATGACCCAAATTCAAAACCATTCAAGACTTCATGATAACAAACATACTGATCAAGTTTCGTGCACATCAAATGAAAAATGCAGCCCTTGTTGCCTACATAAGGATTTTCTTTGATTAAACCAGGTGACCTAGTTTTTTACTACAGATAACCAGATTCGAACACGACTTAAGATTTCATCATGAAAATCATTCTGATCAAATTCCATGAATATCAAATAAATAATATGAGCCACATGTTTTAAATGTCAAACTGATGATTTTTAGAAATTTTCCGATGTACAATCAAGTAACCCCTGGGGCAGGGCCAATTTTACCTCGGGGGTCATGATTTGAACAAATTTTGTAGAGGTCCGCTAGGCAATACTACATGTGAAATATCTCAGCTCTAGGCCTTCTGGTTTATTTTTAGAAAAATTTTGAAGATTATTCTATGTAAAATCAAGTGACCGCTGGGGCGGGGTCAATTTTGACCCCGGGGGTCATGATTTGATGAAATTTGTAGAGGTCAATTAGGCAACGCTACATGTCAAATATCTAAGCTCTAGGCCTTCTGGTTATTTTTAGAAAATGTTTGAAGATTTTCCTATGTAAAATCAAGTAACCCCTAGGGCGGAGCCAATTTTGACCCCAGGGGTCATGATTTGAACAAATTTTGTAGAGGTCCACTAGGCAATGCTACATGTGAAATATCTAAACTCTAGGCCTTCTGGGTTTTTTTTAGAAAATTTTGAAGATTTTTCTATGTACAATCAAGTAACCCCATGGGGCGGAGCAAATTTGACCCCGGGGGTCATGACTTGAACAAATTTGGTAGAAGTCAACAAGGCAATGCTACATTTCAAATATCTAAGCTCTAGGCCTTTTGGTTTATTTTTAGAAAATTTTTTAAAGATTTTCCTAGGTAAAATCAAGTGACCCCTGGGGCGGGGTCAATTCTGACCCCGGGAGTCATGATTTGAACAAATTTTGTAGAGAACTATTAGTCAATGCCACAGGTCAAATATCTAAGCTCTAGGCCTTCTGCTTTATTTTTAGAAAATTTTTGAAGATTTTCCTATATAAAATGAAGTGACCCCTGGGGCGGGGTCAATTTTGACTCCGGGGGTCATGAGTTGAACATATTTTGTAGGGGTCTACTAGGAAATGCTACATGTGAAATATCTAAGCTCTAAGCCTTCTGGTTTATTTTAAGAAAATTTTTGAAGATTTTCCTATGTAAATTAAGTGACCCCTGGGGCGGGGTCAATTTTGACCCCGGGGTCATGATTTGAATAATTTTAGTAGAGGTCTACTAGGCAATGCCACATGTCAAATATCTAAGCTCTAGGGCTTCTGGTTTTTGAGAAGAAGATTTTTGAAGATTTTCCTATGTAAAATCAAGTGACCCCAAATATCTAAGCTCTAGGGCTTCTGGTTTTTGAGAAGAAGATTTTAAAGTTTTTCCTTTCGGTTGCCATGGCAACCAGAGTTCTGCATGGAATTCAATTCTTTGAACAATTTTGAAAGGGGGCCATCCAAGGATCATTCCTGTGAAGTTTGGTGTAATTCTGCCCAGTGGTTTTCAAGAAGAAGATTTTTGTAGAAATTGTTGACGGACGACGGACGACGTACTACGCACGATTGACGACGGACATCAAGCGGTCACAACAGCTCACCTTGTCACTTCGTGACAGGTGAGCTAAAAAGTAGATCAGTAGGTCAAGGTCACAGTCAAGTGACATCATATTACTTGGGGTCATCAGGTAATTATTATTAAACAGTCTTGGAAATAGGATCAAATGATAAAAGATTTTTTCCTATATAACTCACATAGTAACTAAGTGACCCCAGGGCGGGGCCTCTTTGAATCCCAGGGGAATAATTTGAATAATTTTGGTAGAGGACTACTAGACAATGCACCATACCAAATATCAAAAGCCTAGGTCGTATGGTTTCAGACAAGAACGTTTTTGAGGTTTTTTTCCTATATAAGTCTATATAAAACTTTGGACCCCCAGGGCAACCCAGGGGTATGATTTGAACAATTTTGGTTGAGGACCATAAGACAATGCTACAAACCAAATATCAAAGGTCTAAGTGTTGTGGTTTCAGGCAAGAAGATTTTTAAACTTTTTTTCATATCTAAGTCTATGTAAATCTTGGGACACCCGGGGCGGGGCCATATTTGACCCTAGAGAGTTAATTTGAACAATCTTGGTAGAGGACCACTAGATAATGCTACATACCAATTATCAAAGCCCTAGGCGGTGTGGTTTTGTACAAGAAGATTTTCAAAGTTTTCCCTATATAAGTCTATATAAAACATGTGACCCCCACGGCCAGAGCCATATTTGACCCTAGGGGGATAATTTGAACAATTTTGGTAGTGGACTACTAGATGATACTACATACCAAATATCAAAGCCATAGGCTGTGTGGTTTTGTACAAGAAGATTTTCAAATTTTTCCCTGTATAAGTCTATATAAACCATGTGACCCCCAGGGCGGGGCAATATTTGACCCTAGGGGGGATACTTTGAACAATTTTGGTAGAGGATCACTAGATGATGCTACACACCAGATATCAAAGCCTTAGGCCCTATGGTTTTGGACAAGAAGATTTTTAAAGTTTTTCCTTTTGGTTGCCATGGCAACCAGAGTTCTGCATGGAATTCAATTCTTTGAACAATTATGAAAGGGGGCCACCCAAGGATCATTCCTGTGAAGTTTGGTGTAATTCTGCTCAGTGGTTTTCAAGAAGATTTTTTTAGAAAATGTTGACGGGCGCACAACTGACAATGAGCGGTGACAATAGCTCACCATGAGCCTTTGGCTCAGCTGAGCTGAAAATAGGACTGATATTAAACTGGATATCTTTTTGATTGCAGAAGTGTTTTACACAACCAGCCTTTCTAACTGGATCAAAAGAACAAGAGGGTCATGATGACCCTGGATCGCTCACCAGAGTAATATGAGCTACATGTTTCAAATGTCAAACTGATGATTTTTAGAATTTTTTTGGAAGATTTTCCGATGTACAATCAAGTAACCCCTGGGGCGGGGCCAACTTTACCCCGGGGGTAATGATTTGAACAAAGTTTTTAGAAGTCTACTAGGCAATGTAACATATCAAGTATCTAAGCCTTCTAGTTTATTTTTAGCAAATTTATGAAGATTTCCCTATGTACAATCAAGTAACCCCTGGGGCTGGGTCAATTTGACCATAAGGGGTCATGATTTGAACAAATTTTGTAGAGGTCTACTAGGCAATGCTACATGTGAAATATCTAAGCTCTAGGCCTTCTGGTTTATTTTTAGAAAATTTTGAAGATTTTACTATGTACAATCATGTAACCCAATGGGGCGGGGTCAATTTCATCCTGAAGGTCATGATTTGAACAAATTTTGTAGAAGTGTACTAGGCAATGCTACAGGTCAAATATCTAAGATCTAGGCCTTCTGGTTTATTTTGAGAAACGTTTTGAAGATTTTCCTATGTAAAATCAAGTGACCCCTGGGGCGGGGTCAATTTTGACCCCGGGGATCACGATTTGAATAAATTTTGTAGAGGTCCACAAGGCAATGCTACACGTGAAATACCTAAGCTCTAGGCCTTCTGGTTTATTTTTAGAAGTTTTTTGTAGATTTTCCTATGTAAAATCAATTGACCCCTGGGGCGGGGTTAATTTTCACCCATGGGGTCATGATTTGAAAGAATTTTGTAGAGGTCAACTAGGCAATGCTACATGTGAAATATTTAAACTTTAGGCCTTCTGGTTTATTTTTAGAAAATTTTCCTATGTACAATCAAGTGACCCCTGGGGCGGGGTCAATTTTGACCCCGGGGTCATGATTTGAACAAAATTGGTAGAGGTCTACTAGGCAATAATTCACACCAAATATCTAAGCTCTAGGGCTTCTTGTTTTTGAGAAGAAGATTTTTAAATTTTTTCATTTTGGTTGCCATGGCAACCAGAGTTCTGCATGGAATTCAATTCTTTGAATAATTTTCAAAGAAGACCATCCAAGGAACATCCCTGTGAAGTTTCATCAAAATTGGCCAGTTGGTTTAGGAGGAAATGTTGTTTAAAGGAAATTGTGGACGGACGACGGACGGACGGACGTACAACGGATGGACGGACGTACAACGGACGGACGCTGGACGGTGAGCGATCACAATACCTCACCCTGAGCACTTTGTGCTCAGGTGAGCAAAAAAATGGAAAAAAGGAGTCTCTATGTTTTGTTGGATTATGGGGCAGGAGAGGAAAACAGAAATAAATGTAAACAAGAGCTCTACTTTACAGGGAATAACAAGCCTGTTTATAAGCAGAGTGGCAGTAAACAAGAGCTGTCACAGGAGACAGCGCGCTCGACTATTTCGATGCTGGATAGTGAAATTGGGAACATCTGAGGAAACTAGAGCTGTCACTGGAGTGTTTAATGACTCCAATTGTGGATTAAGATATTGCACAATAGCCCGAGTCTATGTCAAAAATATCAACTTACAGTAATAAGAGAGGAAAAGATAAAATATATCGAAACACTAATTAAGTATATCCTAAGCAAAAAGGGGCATAATTCATTAAATATTGGTGCCAGATTTTATGCACCTTGTGTCAAATGGTGTGGGTGATGATGTTGAACAATTATTTTAAGTTTGAATCAAATCCATTCAGTAATAACAGAGACAGAGTAAAAGTGCATCAAAACTTTAACCTAAAATTCTAAGTAAAAAGGGGGAATAGTTAATGAAAAATTGGTGCAAGAGTTATGCACCTTGCGTCATATGGTGTGGGTGATGATGTTGAACAACTATTTTATGTTTGAATCAAATCCGTTCAGTAATAACAGAGACAGAGTGAAAGTGCATCAAAACTTTAACCTAAAATTCTAAGTAAAAAGGGGAAATAATTCATGAAAAATTGGTCCCAGAGTTATGCACCTTGTGTCATATGATAAGGGTGATGATGTTGAACAATTGTTTAAGTTTGAATCAGATCCATTTAGTAATAACAGAGAGAGAGAGTGAAAGTGCATAAAACTTTAACCTGAAATTCTAAGTAAAAAGGGGAATAATTCATGAAAAATTGTGCCAGAGTTATGCATCTTGTGTCATATGATGTGGGTGATGATGCTGAACAATTATTTTAAGTTTGAACTAGAACTGTCACAGGAGTGACTCATACCCCCACCATACGGTCTTGTCACAGAAGAATGGCAACCATAAGTAATCTTAAATTTACTTTACATAATATTAAAATGTCAAAAAAGCTTAATACTTAAAAGAAGTTTACTCATCTTTGGAGTACTTCATCCTGGGCTTCCACATATAAGTAATACTAGTATAATTATGTGCCCTGGATGAGGGATGAGGTAAATATAAAAAATCTCTAATATTAGCGATACACTAAAAGTGAATACAAAAAAATTTCTTACCGACCCATGTTACCACAGAAAAATGTATTTACTGTTTACATAGGACTGATAATAAAAAAGTTAGAAAAATACCAAAAATATTGAAAATCTAAAAATAGGATTTCTAAAAATAGACTAATTCCTGGAATTTAAGGGGAAGAAACTCGGTACAAAAGTTAAAAAAAAAGGTTACTTCCCTTTGGCTCTAAGCCAATCAGAATGAGGTTTAGTGAAAATACATCAACATTAACCTTAAATGCTAAGTAAAAGGGGACATAATTCAAGAAAAATTGGTGTCAGAGTTATGCACCTTGTGTCACATGATGTGGGTGATGAGGTGGAACATCTATTTTAAGTTTAAATCAAATCCATTTAGTAGTAACTGAGATACAGTGAACATACATCAAAATTAACCTTAAATTCTAAGTAAAAAGGGGCATAATTCATGAAAAATTGACGTCAGAGTTATGCACCTTGTGTCACAGGATGTGGGTGATGTGGTGGAACATCTATTTTAAGTTTGAATCAAATCCATTTTGTAATAACTGAGATATAGTGAAAATACATCAAAATCAACCTTAAAGTAAAAAGGGGACATAATTCATAAAAAATTGACGTCAGAGTTAAGCACCTTATGTCACATGATGTGGGTGATGAGGTGGAACAATATTTTAAGTTTGAATCAAATCCATTCAGTAATAACTGAGATATAGTGAAACTACAACAAAATTAACCTTAAATTCTAAGTAAAAGGGGACATATTTCATGAAAACTTGGTGTCAGAGTTATGCACCTTGTGTCACATGATGTGGGTGATAAGGTGGAACATCTATTTTAGGTTTGAATCAAATCCATTTAGTAATAACTGAGATAATAGATTTCGGGACGGGACGGGAGTGGACGCGAGGGCGACGCGACAAAACTGACTCCTATATACCCACCTCCAAACATGTTTGGTGAGGGTATAATAATAAAATCCATTCAGTAATAACAGAGGTGGAGCGAAAGTGCACCAAAACTTTAACCTGAAATTCTAGGTAAAAAGAGGGAATAATTCATGAAAATATGGTGCCAGAGTTATGCACCTTGTGCCATATGATGTGGGTGATGATGTTGAACAACTATTTTAAGTTTGAATCAAATCCATTCAGTAATAACAGAGATAGATTGAAAGTGCATCAAAACTTTAACCTGAAAATCTTAGTGAAAAGGGGGATGATTCTTGAAATATTGGTACCAGTGGTATGGCCTTTATGTCAGATGATGTGGATGATGATGAGGAATAAGTATTTCAAGTTTGAATCAAATCCATCAAGTAACTACAGAGGTAAGTTGAAAAAAGAGAAAGTGTAAAAAAAACTTTAACCAAGGTGGGGACGCGGAAAGACGCCGACGCCGACGCCGGGGCGAGTAGGATACCTCTCCTTATACTTTGGATAGTCGAGCTAAAAAAATAAGAGCTGTCTAAGGAGACAGCACGCTCGACTATTTCGGTGCTGGATAGTAAAACTGGGCACATCTCAGGAAACTGGAGCTACCACTGGAGTGACTCCGATGGTGGATGAAGATATTGTACAATAGCCCGAGTCAAAAATATTAAGTAATTAGAGAGATAAAGTGTATCAAAACACTATATAAGTATATTCTAAACAATGCATCAAAACTTTAACATAAAATTCTAGTAAGTAAATGGGGGAACAATTCATGAAACAAGAGGGTCATGATGACCCTGAATCGCTCAACTGAGTAATATGAGCCACATGTTTCAAATGACAAACTGATGCTAAGCCTAAAATATTAGAAAGTAGGTCAGTATGTCACAATCATGGTCACTGAAAGACAGTGTTAAGATTCGTGTACAAAACTGTACATGTCATCTAAATTTCAAGGCTGTATCTTAAAAAACAAAGTAGGGCAGTAGGTCAAGGTCACAGTCAAGTGATCCCTAATCGCTTGGGTCATCAGGTAATTATAATTGAACAGTCTATGAAATATGACCTGATAATTTTTGAAGTATTTCTTGTTAAGTAACTCATAATTATAACAAGTGACCCCCGGGGCGAGGACTCTTTTCACCCCAGAGGCATATTTTGAAAAAAAATTGTTATAGATCCACCAGGCAATGTTACACACCAAATATCAAATGCCTAGGCCTTGAACTTTCATATAAGAAGATCTTTAATTTTTTCCCATATAAGTCTATGTTAAACTTGGTAAGCACTGGGTAGGGCCTCTTTTCACACTAGGGACATAATTTGAACAAATTTGGTAGAGAAACAATAGGAAAGGCAACATACTTGATATCAAAAGCTTAGGCCTTGCTGTTTCAGGCAAGAAGATTTTTAAAGTTTTTTCCCTATATAAGTCTATATAAAACACGGAATTAAATTCTTTGAAAAATTTGTAAGGGGACCACCCAAGGATCATTCCTGTGAAGTTTGGTGTAATTCTGCCTGGTGGTTTTCAAGAAGAAGATTTTTTTAGAAAATGTTGACAGACGCACGACTGACGACGCACGACCGATGACGGACATTGAGCGGTCACAAAAGTTCACCATGAGCCTTTGGCTCAGGTGAGCTAAAAACTGTGCCTGAGTTATGCAATTTGTGTCATATGATGTGGATGATAAGGTGGATCAACTATTTTAAGTTTGAATCAAATTAATTCAGTAATACAGAGACAGAGTGAAAGTGCATCAAAACTTAAACCTGAAATTCTAAAAAGGGGGGAATAATTCATGAAAAAGTTGTGCCAGAGTAATGCACATTGTGTCATATGATGTGGGTGATGATGCTGAACAACTATTTAAAGTTTGAATCAAATAAATTCAGTAATAACAGAGAGAGTGGAAGTGCACCAAAACTTTAACCTGAAATTCTAAGTAAAAAGGGGGAATAATTCATTAAAAAAATATGTCAGAGTTATTCACCTTGCTTCATATGATGAGGGTGATGATGTTGAACAACTATTTTTTTTAAGTTTGAATCAGATCCATTCAGTAATAACAGAGATAGAGTGAAAGTGCATCAAAACTTTAACCTGAAATTCTAAGTGAAAAGGGGGGATAAATCATGAAATATTGGAACCAGGGTTATAGCCCTGAGGTCAGATGATGTGGGTGATGATGTGGAATAACTGTTTTAAGTTTGAATCAAATCCATCAAGAAAGTGTTAAAAAAAACTTTAACCAAGGAGGGGACATGGAAAGACACCGACGCCGACGCCGGATCAAGTAGGATAGCTCTCATACTTCGTATAGTCGAGCTAATTAGAATGTGTCTGTAGAACACAGGGTGTTCCCCCCACACTGGTACATTTGCCACAAAAAAGGGGCAATAATTTAAATGTTGCAGTGTTAATAGGGTTTAGCCTAAACAAACATTTTATAAAAAGAATTCATTATTCCAGGCCATATACTTTTGAGCTATAAGCATTACAAAAGCAAAGCCTTGAAATGTCTAATGGTTGTGGGTTTTTGGTAGATTTATTTTCTGTTTAAATGCCAGTCTATGAATATACATGAATGAGAAACAAATACAAATTTAATGTGCCTTATGTCTAAGATGAACTCTGCCTGACCCAGCTTGTGATCTAACCTTGGGCTGGAATACCTTATCACTGATAGATCTTATATAATCAAAATGGTCAGTGTGTGTGGATACAGGTTGAATAAGAATGCTTGTTCACTGATAATTCATCTGCACTGTTTATGAATGGGACTATTTTGTGTAGCACATGTGATTCGGAATAAAATAAAGATGCTATGATTGTAAGAAATACAATATAAACCCGCAACCAAAAACTCCTCTATTTTGGCTATTTCAAGGGCCATACCTCTCTGTAATAAGTGCAAAGACTCTCAAGAAGAATGCCAAGTGTGCAAGGTCAGATCATGATAAAGACTCAAGCAAGGTTTAATGAATTACATTAAATACGTTTTGAGTAAGGCACATAATTAGGTGGAAATGTGCATTTTCTTACTATTTCAGGTGTCGTAACTTTAAAAATAGGGGTGTAGCCAGCCAAAAACTAAGAGGTGTGAAAGTTTATATCATGATAAAGATTAATGCAAGTTTTCAACCATTTATATTAAATACTTTTTGAGCTAGGTGTGTCACAAGGTGAAAATGTGCATATTTTACTATTTCAGGGTCCATAACTCTCAAAATAGGAAGCAGATCCAGATGAAAAATAGGAGATGCGCATGTTCATATCATGATAAAGGCTCATACAAGGTTTAATTAATTTATATGAAATACGTTTTGAGCTAGGCGCATCACAAGGTGAAAATGTGCATTTTTGACTATTTCAGGGGCCATTACTCTGAAAACAGGGGACAGAGCCAAACAAAAAGTAGGAGGTGCACAAGTTCATATCATGATAAAGACTCATACAAAGTTTAATAAATTTATATGAAATATTTTTTGAGCTAGGTGCGTCACAAAGTAAAATGTGCATTTTTGACTATTTAAAGGGCCATAACTCTGAAAATAGGGGGCAGACCAAAATGAAAAATAGGAGGTGCGCAAGTTCATATCATGATTAAGACTCTTAAGACAGGTTTTACTGTAATCCGATTTGTTTTGTTACCTATCTAATTAAGTTAATTGCAGTTATTTGTCATAAAACATACTTATCCATTAAAATATTCTATGTTCACCAGAAATACCTCCCAAAAATTCCCAACCTCCGATCATCTTTCACAATCCTAGGCCGAAGCGTTCTTGAGTTATCATCCGGAAACCATTTAACTGTTCAGGGTCACTGTGACCCTGACATTTGACATACAGATCTCAAAATCAATATGGGTCATCTGTTGGTCATGACCAACCTCCTCATTAACTTTCATGATCCTAGGCCTAAGCATTCTTGAGTTATCATCCGTAAACCATTTAACTGTTAAGGGTCGCTGTGAACTTGACCTTTGACATAAAATCTCAAAATCAATAGGGGTCATCTGCTGGTAATGATCAACCTTCCTATTAACTTTGATGATTCTAGGCCCAAGCGTTCATGAGTTATCATCCGGAAATAGATTGGTCTACATACGGACCAATCGACTGACCGACAGACATCTGCAAAACAATATACCCCTCCTTCGAAGGGGGCATAATAATGATTTGTTTGTTTTGTCTGTTCTGACTGTTTTTAACAGTATTTCAGTCATGTAAGGGCAAACATTGAACCTAACCAGTGTTTCTGGATTATGTACCAGTACAAACCTGTTCTCCGCAAGTAACTGCCAACTACCTGGCATATATAAGAGGTGGAGGACGAATGATTTCAGATGCAATGTCTTTTATCAAATAGTCACGGAGAACATTATGCCCCACCCGAGGATGGAAATCGCGACCCTGTGGTATGTTGACCAGCGCTCTCCCTACTGAGCCAAGCAGAAGAGCTAATAAATAATGAACCTGTACAAATAGTCAAAGGGTATAAATACCTAGGAACACAGTTTTTGACATCTGGAAGTTTCTTAGGTGCTAGAAAACATTTGGCAAACCAAATAAACACAGTTATGCCTATTCTTTTTCCAAGAATTTTTAATCTTGATCTACAATTTTATTTACAAATGAAACTTTTTGATAAATCTGTTCTGATTCTTAAATATAACTCTGAAGCATGGGGGTTCCAAAACCTTGATTTAATAGAAACAATTCATAACAAGTTTTAAGAACAAGAGGGCCATGAAGGCCCTGTATCGCTCACCTGACCTATTGACCTAAAAATCATCATGATTAACATTCTGACCAAGTTTCAATAAGATATGGTCATAAATGTGGCCTCTACAGTGTTAAATAGCTTTTCCTTTGATTTGACCCGATGACCTAGTGTTTGACCCCACATGACCCAGATTCGAACTTGACCTAAAGATCATCAAGATTAATATTCTGACTAAGTTTCATGAAGATACAGTTATAAATGTGGCCTCTATAGTGTTAACAATCTTTTCCTTTTAGATGACCTAGTTTTTGACCCTGCCTGACCCAGATTCAAACTCGACCTAAAGATTATCAAGATTAACATTCTAACTAAGTTTCATGAAAATACAGTCATAAATGTAGCCTCTAGAGTGTTAACAAGGTTTTCCTTTGATTTGACCTTCTGACCTAGTTTTTAACCCCACACGACCCAGATTAAGATATGATCTTAAATGTGGCCTCTACAGTGTAAACTAGCTTTTCCTTTGATTTGACCTAGTGACCTAGTTTTTGATCCTACATGACCAATATTCAAACCGGATTTTGGGATCATCAAGATAAACATTCTGACTAAGTTTCATGAAGATACAATCATAAATGTGGGCTTTACAGTGTTAACAAGCTTTTCCTTTGATTTGACCTGGTGACCTAGTTTTTGACCCCAGATGACCCAATATCAAACATGTTCAAGACTTTAATGAGTGTAACATGCTGACCAAGTTTCATTCAGATTGAGCCCAAATTGTGACCTCTAGAGTGTTAACAAGCCTTTTCTTTGATTTGACCCGGTGACCTAGCTTTTGATCCTAGATGACTTAATATCGAACTCGTGCAATAGTTTAATGAGTGTAACATTCTGACCAAGTTTCATTAAGATTGGGCCCAAATTGTGACCTCTAGAGTGTTAACAAGCCTTTTCTTTGATTTGACCCGGTGACCTAACTTTTGATCCTAGATGACCCAATATCGAACTCGTCCAAGACTTTATTGAGGGAAACATTCTGACCAAGTTTAATTAAGATTGGGCTCAAATTGTGACCTCTAGAGTATTAACAAACTTTTTCTTTGATTTGACCCGGTGACCTAGTTTTTTACCCCAGATGACCCAATATCGAACTCGCCCAAGATTTTATTGAGGGTAACATTCTGACCAAGCTTCATTAAGATTGGGCCAAAATTGTGACCTCTTAAGTGTTAACAAGCTTTTTCCTTTGATTTGACATGGTGACCTAGTTTTTCACCCCAGATGACCCAATATCGAACTCGTCCAAGATTTTATTGAGGGTAACATTCTGACCAAGTTTCATTAAGATTGGGCCAAAATTGTGACCTCTATAGAGTGTTAACAGTCGAATTGTTGACGACGACGACGCCGCCGACGGACACAGGGCGATCACAAAAGCTCACCTTGTGCAAGAAAAGTATACCATTGTATATGTTCTATGGAGAATTAGGTTGTTATCCGTTAGGAATAATAATTAAAACAAGAATGATTAGCTATTGGTGCAAATTGATTATGGGCCACGAGAATAGATTAACAAGAATATGTTATGAAATATGCCTCGTTCAACTTCAAATGCATGCATTTCATAACAAGAGGGCCCTGGAGGCCCTGTATCGCTCACCTGAAGAAAGTAGGTCAGTAAGTCATATTCATGGTCAATGAAGTCAGTTTTAAGATCGGTGTGAAAAACTTTACATATCATAAGAATTTCAAGGGTCTATCTTAAACAGCCCTAGGTTGCTCACCTGAGAAACACACCATAACACACCATAACACACCATAACAGTGTAAACATGTTTGACCTAGTGATTTCACTAATGGTGACAAATGCCACCGCAGCACCTTGACCTTTGACCTGGTGACCCAAAAGTGGGTCAGTGGGGTGGTGTACTCATTAAGTACTATCAGCATGTGAAGTTTGAAGGTCCTGGGTGAAGTGGTTCGCATGTAAAGTGCCTTCATGCAAAAAGTTAACGTTGGCCCCTGTGATCTTGACCTCTGACCTGGTCACCCCAAAGTCAGTAGGGTTGGTGTACTCATAAAATACTATCAGCATGTAAAGTTTGAAGGTCCTGGGTGAAGTGGTTCGCGGGTAAAGTGCCTTCATGCAAAAAGTTAACGTTGGCCCCTGTGATCTTGACCTCTGACCTGGTCACCCCAAAGTAAGTAGGAGTGGTGTACTCAATAAGTACTATCAGCAAGTGAAGTTTGAAGGTCCTGGGTGCAGTGGGTCGCGAGTAAAGTGCCTTCATGCAAAAAGTTAACGTTGTGACGAACGAACAGACGGACAGTTGAATGTACTTTCAAGCAAAAAGTTAACGTTGGCCCCTGTGACCTTGACCTTTGACCTGGTGACCCCAAGGTCAGTAGGGGTGGTATACTCAATAAGTACTATCAGCATGTGAAGTTTGAAGGTCCTGGGTGAAGTGGTTCGCGAGTAAAGTACCTTCAAGCAAAAAGTTAACGTTGGCCCCTGTGACCTTGACCTTTGACCTGGTCACCCCAAGGTCAGTAGGGTAGTATACTCAATAAGTACTATCAGCATGCGAAGTTTGAAGGTCCTGGGTGCAGTGGTTCGCGAGTAAAGTGCCTTCATGCAAAAAGTTAACGTTGTGACGAACGAACAGACGTGTATTTTCTTTGATTTGACCTAGTGACCCATATTCAAACTTGACCTAGATTTCATAAAGGCAATTATTCTGACCAAATTTCATGAAGATCAACTGAAAAATACAGCCTCTATCGCATACACAATGTTTTTCTTTGATTTGACCTAGTGACCTACTTTTTGACCCCAGATGACCCATAAACTAACTCAACCTAGATTTCATCAAGGCAATTATTCTGACCAAATTTCATGAAGGTCAATTGAAAACTAGAGCTATCACTAAAGGTGATGAATGTACCCCCTGCATGCAATGACACAGTACACAGGCTTTCAAGTGACCTTTAATGAAAAAGTAGGAGAAAAGTAGGAGCCTCTGATATAAAAAAGTAGGAGAAAAGTAGGAATCTGATTATAAATAGTAGGAACTTATGAGAACAAATTTGCAAGTTTTAGAACAAAAGCATCACCGGCATACGTCACCGGCGAAGTGCATAGTGCCAAGAGGGGGTAGGTTTGGGAGGGGGGCCTCTGTCCAAGTTGGGGAAGGAATAAGTGGATCCTCTCCCTCAATGTTTTGATATAATGTCTAAGTTCTGAATTACTGGAGGGGTACTCCCCTCCTTTTAGGGGTGATGGTGGGGGTCAGAAGCTGTCCCCTGGAAAATATTGAAATACAAGTATGAATAGGTGGGGCTTTTTTGCATTTTTTTGTCTAAATTTTGAGGTATGGACGGAGGTATCCAAGTCATTTGGTGGGGTGGGGTCAGGGGGCTCTCCCCCTGGAAAATTTTGCAATACAGGTATGAAATGGTGGGCTCTGGGTGCATTTTTTGGTCTTAATTTTTAGGTATGGAAGAGGTATCACAGTTATTTTAGGGAGTCAGGGGGCTGTCCCCCTGGAAAATTTCGAAATACAGGTATGAAATGGTGGGCTCTGGGTGCATTTTTTAGTCTTAATTTTTAGGTATGGGAAGAGGTATCCCAGTCATTTTAGGGGGTCAGGGGGCTCTCCCGCTGGAAAATTTTGAAATACGGGTACGAAATGAGCTCTGTTGCATTTTTTGGTCTAAATTTTAAGGTACTGGGAGGGGTAGTTTCCAAATTTTGGGAAGCCAGTGTGTTCTCCCCCTGGAAAATTTTAAAATATTGGTATGAAATGGAGGCTTCTGGTGCACTTTGTGTCTAAATTTTGAGAAAATATTAATCCTTGGCCAAAATAGTTGGTTGCAACCTTGATGAGTATAGGTCATTTCTCAGCAAACTGGGGAGGGGCTGAGGCATGGGTACCCTCTTTTCAGTCCTGGATCTGGGCCTGATTCTTGTACATTTACTCACAATTACACAGCAGCACAATATGTAAGGTTTTTTCTATTTTCATGATGCTTTGAGGTCCCCATTGTACATAGCTACCTGCAACCTCTTATGCTCCAAAATCAAGGTCAGTCTTCAACTCACATAATGAAGAGGTCACCAGCAGCATATCAAAGGTCTCTAGAGCCTCACCAGTACACCATCAGTCCTTACATTCATTATACAAATAGACTTAATAAAATTTCTTAACATATTTTTTCTTCTTTAGATAAAAAAGTAGGAATAATAGGAGTTTTTTCGAAGAAAGTAGGAAAAAGTAGGAACAGACCTAAAAAGCAGGAAAAGTAGGAAAAAGTAGGACTACTTGAAAGCCTGAGTACATTGCAATTTGACGCACACAATATTGCATAAAGATATGGACTGTATGTATATAGACTGTATGTATACAGTATAGTAACAAAAAAACGAAGTCCCATGACTATGCAGAATATTTATCTTAAAGAGCGTAACATGCACCATGCAAAACTAGGGTTGGTACTGATCACTTATGTGAAGTTTCATTAAATTGTGTGCAAGGGTTCGGACGATTAGGCGCACACAAGATTGCATATGCAGACTGTATGTACATAGTATGTTAACAAGTAAAAAAGTCCATAACTCTGCAATTTTTGTTGTTGAAAGAACCTAACATGCCCCATGCCCAATTACTGTAGTTACTGTTCACTTGTGTGAAGTTTCATGACATTGTGTCAAGGGGATGAGGAGAGATGGTGCGCACAAAATTGTGTCTATGTATATAGTATAGTAACAAAAAACAAAGTCCCGTAACTCTGCAATTTTTTTTTCTGAAAGAACCTAACATGTCCCATGCACAACTACTGTTGTTACTGATCACTTGTGTGAAGTTTCATTAAACTGTGTCAAGAGGATGAGGAGAGATGGTGCGCACAAGATTGTGTCTATGTATATAGTATAGTAACAAAAAACAAAAGTCCCGTAACTCTGCAATTTTTTTTTCTGAAAGAACCTAACATGCCCCATGCATAACTACTGTTGTTACTGATCCCTTGTGTGAAGTTTCATTAAATTGTGTCAAGAGGATGAGGAGAGATGGTGCGCACAAGATTGTGTCCATGTATATAGTATAGTAACAAAAAACAAAGTCCCGTAACTCTGCAATTTTTTTTTTCTGCAAGAACTTAACATGCCCCATGCACAACTACTGTTGTTACTGATCACTTGTGTGAAGTTTCATTAAATTCTGTCAAGGGGATTAGGAGAGATGGAGCGCACAAGATTGTGTCTACGGACAGACAGACAGACAGACAACCTGAAACCAGTATACCCCCCATTACAACTTTGTTATCGGGGGGTACAAATACAGCCTCTATCGCATACACAAGGTTTTCTTTTATTTGACCTGGTGACCTTCTTTTTGATCCCAGATGACCCATATTCAAACATGACCTAGATTTCAGAAAGGCAATCATTCCTACCAAATTTCATGGAGAACAATTGAAAAATACAGCCTCTATCGCATATACAAGGTTTTTCTTTGATTTAACCTACTGACCTAATTTTTGACCCAAGATGACCCATATTCGAACTTGACCTAGATCGCATCTAGGCAATCATTCTGACTGTAATTCGTGAAGATTAATTGAAAATTACAGCCTCTATCGCATACATAAGGTTTTCCTTTGATTTGACCTAGTGACCTAGTTTTTGACCCCAGATGACCCATTTTCGAACTCGGCCTAGATCAGTCAATTGTCTGATGTTTAAGTCTGATATCAAAATGGAGAAATACTTGATCACGTTGCCCAAACATTTACATTTAAAATTATTCAATATAAGAACAGGAAATCACAGGCTGCCAATAGAAACGGGAAGATGGAGGTAGTCATTTGTTCCATATGCAGACTGGAAGTGCCGGCACTGCCAACTTAACCATTTAGGTGATGAATTTATCTACATCCTCAATTGCTCGTTCTATTTAGACCCCCTTAAAGGAAATATATCCCTAAATACTACTATACTCGACCGAACGGTCAAAATTTTTCAGATCTGGAGCCAGTTGTTCGAAACTTTAACAGTTGATTAAGGTAACAGTCGATTAACTTTTAGAGTAATATTTCGACACTTTAGAAAACGTAGAAACCTAAATGTATGACTTAAGGATTATGAACACTGAAACCAAGACTAGTATTTTGAATCAAAATTTAACAAGCGATTAGTTTAACAGTCTGTTAAAGTGTCGAACAACTGGGCCCTGATGTCTTTCTTGCTCTAACAAATCACTCACTTCTCTTTTCGCCCGAGAGATAATGAATGCTTTTAAAAGTTAACATGTATTAACAGCAAAGCAGACCTTTGACATACTGACCTCAAAATCAATAGGGGTCATCTGCTTGTCATGACCAACCTCCCTATCAACTTTCATGATCCTAGGCCCAAGAGTTCTTGAGATATCATCCGGAAACGGTTTAACTGTTCAGGATCACTGTGTGTGTGTGTGTGTGTGTGCGTGTGTGTGTGTTCAGGTTTAACATCTGTTTCAACAATTTTTCAGTCATATAAACGACGGTGTCTACTCGAGGCAGTGAGCCCAATGCCCAACTTTAAAGTGCTCATTGGAATATCACGCCATAGACACGTGACATCATACCCCACCCAGTCACAATATATTGACACCAGGCTGACCAGTCCTAATACTACCCTCCTAATGCTAAGTGCCAAGCGAGGAAGCTGCTAGTATAATTTTTACGTCTTTGGTATGACGCAGCCGGGGATCAACCCACAACCTCCCGCACTTGAAGGGGATGCTCTACCACTAGGCTACTGAGGCGGTCAGGGTCAATGTGACCTTGACCTTTGACACACAGACCTCAAAATCAATAGGGGTCATCTGATGGTGATGACCAACCTTCCTATCAACTTTCATGATCCTAGGCCCAAGTGTTCTTGAGTTATCATCCAGAAATGGATTGGTCTACAAACAGACCGACTGACCTACCGACCGACAGACCCACTGACATCTGCAAAACAATATACCCCTCATTCAAGGGGGGGGGGGGGGGCATAAATATCCTTGATGATATGGTATTACTATTTCATAACAAGAACACCGCCTTGCGGGTGCTGACGCTCATCTGATTTTTTTGTATAATAGAAATATTTTCCTACCCATTCTTGCAAAAAGCAGGATAGAGTTATGTTTCTTCATGTATAGTGTCCACTTACGATGGTGAAAAACTGTTGCAAGTTTTAAAGCAATAGCTTTGATAGTTTATGAGAAAAGCTGACTTAAACATAATACTCAACCAAGAAAACTGATTTTCTAAGTCCAAAAGGGTCAATAATTATTGCAACAAGGAGCTGCATTCAATAAACGCTTGATGCCCCCGGTGGCACCCTTGTCGATACAAAGCAACCTAAGTCCAAAACGAGGTCAAGGTCAAACTGAGGTCAGATGATGTGTGAATATGAGGAATGGTCACAGGTTACAACTGTATTAGTATCAATTCATTCTTGTAAGCAGTATTGATGTTATACGAAACAGTCCCATTTGGTTAACCAAGAGATGGCCCATATAAAGCAACCTAAGTCCAAAATGAGGTCAAGGTAAAGGTCAAACTGAGGTCAGATGATGTCTGAATATGAGGAATGGTCACAGGTTACATCTGTATTAGTATCAATTCATTCTTGTAAGCAGTATTGATGCTAGACAAAAGGGTCCCATTTGGTTAACCAAGAGATGGCCCATATAAAGCAACCTAAGTCCAAAATGAGGTCAAGGTCAAGGTCATACTGAGGTCAAGTGATGTCTGAAGATGAGGAATGGTCACAGGTTACATCTGCATTAGTATCAAGTCATTCTAGTAAGGGGTATTGATGCTAGACGAAACGATCCCATTTGGTTAACCTCGTACGGACTGACGGACGAACAAACGAACGAACAGACGGACAGACAGGACAATCACTATATGCCTCCCGCATCAGTAGATGCCGTGGGCATAAAAAGCAGGATGGAGTTATGTTTCTTGATGCACAGGGTCAACCAATGATGGTGCACAAGTGTTGCAAGTTTCAAAACAATAGCTTTGATAGTATAAGAGAAAAAGTTGACTTAAACATAAAACTTAACCAAGAAATCTGATATTTTCTAAGTCCAAAAGGGGCCATAAATCTTGCAAAGCGCAGGATGGAGTTATGTTTCTTGCTGTACAGGGTCAGCTTATGATGGTGAACAAGTGTTGCAGGTTTTAAAGCAATAGCTTTCATAGTTTAGGAGAAAAGCTGACCTAAATATAAAACTTAACCAGGCAACGCAGACGCCGACGCCGACACTAATCAAGTGATGACAATTACTCATCATTTTTTTTTTAATCAGATGAGTTAAAAACTTGAACCAAAGCCAACGACAGGTAAGTGGCTTAACTCTCCAATAGTTTTTGTATATTCGAGTTACAAATTCTTTTAACTTTTTAATATTTTATAGTAAGCTTTAGAAAATAAACATTAACATTTACCTTTTGGAACTATTTCAAATGATCGAGTGCTAGAACCTATTTCATTTGCAACAACAACATCATAGGATCCAAAGTCGTCCTGTGACAGTATCTGAATCAAAATTTGTGCTTTAGTTCCACGAGTTCTGACGGTATGTGCAAACACAGGTAAACTGACTTCTACACGAGTCTCTGATGCATTGTAGATAATTCTTTCTTGTTTAGACCCATTCACATTCCTGTAGATTTTCACTTCAGATCCTGCTACATTTGAGTAATAGTAAACTTCTAAAGAAGCATTTTCTTTAAATTTGGCTGGTGTTTTCTCACTTACATTTGTTATTACTGGGAATGCTGAAAAAGTAAACAAGACATTTCAAATGAAGAATCACAGCAATAAAACCGTTACAGTATAATGTTAGTCTATATTACATACATGTCACACACATTTTTGAACCCTGGGCATAATTTGAATAATTGCGGAAAACATTGCAAATCTGATATCACACACCAAATATCAAAGCTCTAGCTATTAATGATTCAGAGAAGAAGATTTTCAAAGTTTCTTATATATAAGCCTATAGCAAGCACATATCAGACACAGGCATGGCCATTTTATTGATCTTAGGGCAATAAATTGGACTATTAAGGTAGAGAGTCCAAAGTCAAATCCTTATAACACATGCCAAATATCAAAGCTCGAGAGAAAATGATTTTAAAAGTCTGATAGCTGAAAACCTACTTTTAACCAAACAAACCCGTCTGTTCAATGAATCTAAAAAACAATTTAGGCCTAAAAAAATATGTCTGTTTCCTGTAACCCGACCGACCGTAAGCTTTTACCGCCGACCGCAATTTTTTTATGGGCCGAAATTCGAGGCTCTCATATCTTTATTGATTATAGGGATAATTTAGTTGTATCCGACCTCGTCGCGCATAGTAACGAACTTTCCCGGTTCCGTCGACATGAAACAACATGGCGAACAGCCTGTTTGTCGATAAACCCGAGGTTCCGGGTTTTCACCCGCGAAAATCGAGAAGTTTTCTTTGATGCGTATCGAGTTCAGAAGTTCTGCCCCTTGTCAATCAAAATCTCAGTGAATTTCAACACTGTTCGCCGCCACAAGTGGAAGTATGACAGAAGGCGGAGCGTCGTATACTAATAAGCTACTGACAGATGTCAATCACGCCATGTGCCAACTGACACGTGGTCATCTCGCGGTTTGTATTTAGTACAATAATGTCCGTCATTTATAAAGGTGTTTATTGATCAATGTGTAAAAGTTAATTGATAAACAATGCGTAGAAGAACAGCCTACTATCGTGTTTGTACCACTTGTTCAGTGGTCACGCTGTGGTATGAACAACATCCGTTATTGAAAGGTCAACAATTTTATTTGATTAGGCAGTTAATTGGCGATAATAAGGTTACTAAATAACAAATTGGATAACCGAACATTACGATGTATAGCAAATTTTCTAGTATTTTCGAGGCTTAGTTTGGGCAGAAACAAATAAAAAAATATTTTGATTAGCAGAAATTGTAAAAAGTGAATAGCTATGATGGTAGAAAATAAATTAAACAGATGCATTTTTTTTTTCAAGAATTAAACTCTAACTTTCGTTTTCCGTATTTGTCCCCCGTTTTCGCGACCGTGATTTTCGGACATTTCTGACATTTCCAACGAGATTTTCTAGTGCAAATCTTAATATTAAGCCAATAAAAAGTCTGATTTTAAGAAAAATATGACAGCTGTTATTGGTAATTTTGTGCTTTTATGAACTGTTCTTGAGTATTTTATGACACTATGGCTCAAAGGAAACTATTTGATTTAGGATTTATATACAGTATAGGTGGTCAGAAACGTTCTAATGACAGTGATAATGACATTGTGTGTGGTACGTTAACCAAACATTCTATTAAAGAATGATGATGTTAGTGATGCTGAAACACCAAAGTCTAAAATTAAACGAAAGATCAGAACTGGATGGCTTTGTTTTCTTGTAGACTTGCATGGAGACTAATGTATTTGTCTTAGATAAAGTTATACAAACAGAATAGCTTCACCCCTGAATAGCTGATCTTGACTCTTGAAAATCTGATTTTGACCGTTGAAAATTTAGGCAGAAGAGTCTATATATGACTTGGGTTTCAGAACCTACCAAACGCCCTGTATAATGATTAAATAGTAGATAAATAATCACCTGTCCATAGATGGACAACAAATAAAAAAAGGTGATTGTGCCAGGCGATCACAATCAAACTGTATGATGTGTTTCAGTTCTAGTCATATGCCATTTTAGATATTTTTTTGTTTTTCTGTCACAATTCTTGTCATGTTCAGTAATTAAAAATAAATTGTCTAAATGTTATCTGATTCACATTTTCACTCAGTTACCAGTATCAACTATCTCAAGTCACATCTAGCACAATTTGTTAACTATTGCCAGGACTTCAACCCCTATTACCTGGTATATTAAAAAAAACAGAAAAAAACACTGAAATGTTCTGACCCCTACTAAAAAAAAAAAGAAATAAAAATAAAAGATTCCTACCTACCGACCCCCCTTTTTTCCAGCATGTCACAGGAAACAAACATTTTTTTAGGCCTTATCAAAATACATCCAGTAGTTTTGGAGATGATGTTTAAAGATTTTGTTGATAAAAAGTGACCACGCCCTCTGACTGCCATGTTTTTTGACAAATCAGGAAAATTTTAACAGTGTTTGTAGAAGTTATTTCAGGACAGTTTTATACTTAAAGGGAAAAGTGACCACGCCCCTGGCAGCCATGTTTTTTGACGAAACAGAATAATTTGAATTATCTTGGTAGAGGGCCACACAAGAACCATTTGTGTAAAATTATTTTAAAATCTGGCTAGCAGTTTCACATAATAAGATTTTTAGTTTCCACTATATACATACAGGGGAAAATGACCATGCCCTCTGGAAGACATTTTTTTTTATGAATCAGAATAATTTGAACAATCTTAGTAGTTGGTCACACAAACACCATTTGTGTAAAAACACCATTTGTGTAAAAGTATTCTAAAATCGGGCCAGCAGTTTCACACAAGAAGATTTTAAAAGTTTCTACTACATGTGTATATATAAGGAAAGTTACAATGCCTTCTGGCGGCCGTGTTATTTTAACGAATCAAAATTATTTCAAAATTGGGCCAACAGTTTCACACAAGATTTTTTTTTTAATTTCCATTATATACATATAGGGAAAAGTGATCACGCCCTCTGGCCACGCCCTCATGTTTTTTGACCAATCAAAATAATCTGGACAATATTGGTTGACCATTTAGGTGAAATTGCTTCAAATTGGACCATCGGTCTAGGAGATATCGTTTTAAGATTTTTCTATTTTTAGCTCTGGCAGCCCCTATGTGCAACCAACTTGAACTGTTTCAACAACTTTGATAGAGGACCACCAAAGGAACATCTATGACAAGTTTCAGCAAAATCCATTCAGTCGTTATGGAGGAGAATGATGTCTTTTCAACAAAACTGACGGACACATACACGCAAGCATGACGGACGCTGGACAAAGCGTGATCAAAATAGCTAACCATGAGCATTGCTCTGATGAGCTAAAAGGTAATGTGTGTTTGTTCGGGTTTAACGTTTTTTTTTCAACAATTTTTCAGTCATACAAACGACGGTGTCCACTTGTAGCAGTGAGAACAATGCCTAACTTTATAGTGCTGCCTCATTGGAATATCACGCCGTAGACACGTGGCATGATACCCCACCCAGTCACATTATACTGACACCGGGCTGACCAGTCCTAGCACTATCCCCTTGATGCTGAGCACCAAGCGAGGAAGCTGCCAGTACCATTTTTTACGTCTTTGGTATAACGCGGCCGAGGATCGAACCCACGACCTCCCGCACTCGAAGCGGACGCTCTACCACTAGGCTACCGAGGCGGTTGTGAGCTAAAAGGTAAAGAAGACATCTCAAATGAAGAATCTCAGTTATATAACCATTACAATATGATCTGAATAGTTTGGATATCAATCTACTTACCATAATACAAGCACATGAAAAATTGTACACTTACATTTTACTACTAACAGAACGGATCCTTCCATAAATTCTTTGTTTGTACCAAATACTTTAATTCCATTACTTGCAGAACAAGTGTAAACTCCAGAGTGTTCATATGTCAGGTTTTTTAACACAAGTCTCTCACTTTCAGGTTTCTCTGATACAGGAACATTATATCCAGCCCATGTCTGTATCCATTTACCGTACATATAGTTAGTGCTTGGCACCCCTTTAGCATTACAAAGTATCGAAGCAGTTGTAGCTTTGACGGTGGTATTGTCTGCTATTGCTGTGACATCTGGGGGATCTAAGTATATGTAAATATTAGAACTCCTTATTTATGTAAATACAAGAACTCCTTATTTCTTTTCTCTCATCTGACACCAACACAATTAAAGGTCATACAGAGACTTAAGTTTTTGATGGTGCAGTAAAACCAAATTCGCCCCCGAGGGTTTAACTACAAACACAGATGGGCATCTGAGTAGAATGACAGACTTTCTGTAATACAGCTGTACGATTTTTCTCACATGGAAGAATTTTAAAACAAGAGGGCAAAGATGATCCTAGGTCACTCACCTGAGAAACACAAAACTTATTTATGTATTTTGTTGGGTTTAACGTTGCACCGACTCAATTATATGTCATATGGCAACTTTCCAGCTTTAATGGTGAAGGAAGACCCCAGGTGCCCCTCTGTGCATTATTTCGTCATGAGCAGGCACCTAGGTAGAACCACCGACCTTCTCTATGCCAGCCGGATGGCTTCCTCACATGAAAAATTCAACGCCCCACGTGACGCTCGAACCCACATCATAGCACACCATAACAGTGTATATAAACATGTTGACCTAGTGATTTCATGGAAAAAAATATTCTGACCAATTATCATTAAAATTGGAGCAAAAATCTTGAGTTTAAACAAGCATTTTCTTTTATTTCACCTAGTGACCTAATTTTTGATCCAAGATGACCCATATTCGAGCTTGACCTAGACTTCATCAATGCTATCATTCTCACCAAATTTCATGAAGATCAATTGAAAAATAAAGCCTCTATCTCATACTCAAGGTTATTTTACTGGACCTAGTGACCTAGTTTTTGATGACCGATATTCAAATTCTACCTAGTTTTTCATCAAGGCAATCATTCTGATTTAATTTCAGGAAGATCAATTGTCGACGACAGACAACTTGATGCACACACAGACGACGGACACAGCGTGATCAAAATACCTGACCATGAGCACTCTGTGCCCAGGTGAGCTAAAAATCTAGCATATATAACACCATTCTATACTGCAACATCTTCTATAAGTGAGATTACTATTATGCAAACAACCACCGAAGGATGGGTTTTCATTACTTACAATATACTTTAAGACGAACATTTTTGTTATCTTCTAGTTCAACTCTATTGTTTGCATTACATCTGTATGTTGCAGCATCAGTTCTCCTCACATTATTTATTGTGTATGAAAACTTGTTATTTCCAAGTGTTCCATTTCCCTGATCGAGAAATGTACTCTGTTCTCGGAACCATCTGAATGTAGATGCTGGTTTACTTGAAGCAACACATGTAAGTACACTGCTGTTTCCTTCAACAACTATAATTTCTGGCATGTTCTCAATCAATGGACGGTCTAAAATATTGTCAAAACATGTATTCAGAAATGCAGGTTATGAGAGTCTACAGTTGATCTTAGTAAAAAGGCAAAGAGATATTAGAATAACATTGCATATAAGACAACTATTCCATTTTTTAGCTCGACTATTCGAAGAATAAGTTGAGCTATCCTACTCACCATGGCGTCGGCGTCACACCTTGGTTAAGTTTTTCGTACCAGTCTACATTTTGACAAAGTCTTTTAAGATAAAGCTTTGAAACTTTCAACGCTTGTTTAACATCACCATGTCCAGTTATAGGCAAGAATACATAACTCCATCAAGAATTTTGGCTGCATTATGGTCCCTTTCGACTTAGAAATCTTGGTTAAGTTTTTCGTACCAGTTCATATTTTGACATAGTCTTTTGATATAAAGCTTTGAAACTTTCAACATTTGTTTACCATCACCAAGTCCAGTTATAGGCAAGAGCATATAACTCCATCAAGGATTTTGGCTGAATGATGGCCCTTTTTGACTTAAAAAGCTGGATTAGTATTTCTTACCAGTTCATATTTTGACAAAGTCTTTTGAGATAAAGCTTTGAAACTTTCAACACCTGTTTATCAGCACCACGTCCAGTTATAGGCAAGAGTACATAACTCCATCAAGGATTTTGGCTGAATTATGGCCCCTTTTGACTTAGAAATCTTGGTTAAATTTTTTGTACCAGTTCAAATTTTTTGTAAAGTGTTTGACATAGGGCTTTGAAACTTTTATCACTGGTTTAGTATAATCTATAATAGTATAATATAGTCTCTATCTGTAGGAAAGAGTACGTAACTCTGTCATCTATTTTGGCTGAATTATGGCCCTTTTTGGACTTTGAAATTGGTTCTGTTTTCATACAAGTCCATGTTTTGTCAAAAAAAAATTTATCATCATGATTTCCATCTGTAGGCAAGAGTACATAACTATTTTGACTGAATTATGACCCTTTTTGGACTATGAAATTGGTTCATACATTGCCATTTAGTGCAAGACCTATCGAAATCCAAGAAATACAGGAACATTGTTTGTCTAATCTATTTATTTCTTATGTCTGAATATCTTTTGACCCCATTCTTCAATCAATTCTTCGAATAGTCAAGCGTGCTGTTATCAGACACCTCTTGTTGCAACTCTGATGCTCATTTATTATTAGTCATTAAATCTGACCCAATGTGGTTGGTATCCCCTGACGAAAGCCGGAGGGATACAGTTTTGGCACTGTCAGTCCATCCATCTTTCGATCCGTCCATCTGGGGCCATATCTATATGTATGTATGTGTTCGGGCTTAACGTCTTTTTCAACAATTATTTAGTCATATAAACGACGGTGTCTACTTGTAGCAGTGCACGAGCACAATGCCTAACTTTATAGTGCTGCCTCAATGGAATATCAAGCCGTAGACACGTGGCATGATACTCCACAAAGTCACATTATACTGACACCGGGCTGACCAGTTCTAGCACTATCCCCTTAATGCTGAGCGCCAATCGAGGACGCTGCTAGTACCATTTTTACGTCTTTGGTATGACGCGGCAGGGGATCGAACCCACAACCTCCCGCACTCAAAGCGGACGCTCTACCACTAGGCTACCGGGGCGGTTGGAGCCATATCTAGGAAGTGGTTTGGAATATTTTTATAAAAACTTCATATACATGTTCATCACAATGAGTTTATGCGGCCAGTCAAGTTTCAGTCAGATTGCCCTAAAAACACAAGAGTTATGGCCCTTAGAAGTTTAACTATATAAGGTACTATAAATATGGCAATTTCTGCATCATAACTTTTGATATATTTCACCTAGAACTATGAAACTTAAACAGAATTTAGATCACCATAATGTGGTTGTGCAAACACAATTTCGTTCAGATTTCTTTTGTAACTTCAGAGTTATTGCCCTTTAATTATATAAAAATCCACATATTTGTACATAACAAACTTACCATTTGGTAGAATTTCATTTAATTTCTTTCATTCTGTTCCCTGAACATTTATTATAAACATGTAAAGTTGTCCACCCACACCTGGTCACCCCCTTACCTTGGTCACAACCCCTCCCCCTCCCAACTCCCTCCCCGACCCCCATCAAAAAAAAATTATTTTCATTCCTTAATTTAGATTTTTTCAAACCTTACATGACTATTTATCAACATGCAAGTTGTACCATTCCCCCACCTCGCTCCTCCAGCCAGTCATGCCCACCACCGATCATGCATCCCCTGCCCCCGCTTCCTTCACCCTTTTGATTTTTAATTTTCCATCAATATTTATACTCAACATGTGAATTTTTGTTTCCTCACCTGTTCACACACCCCCATCCCCCAAAATATAAACATATATTTATATATATACATATATATGTATTTCCATTCCTTTCTTTTCTTGTTCTTTAATGTTCAAACCTTCAACATGTTAAGTTGTAACTGCCCCAACCTTGCACCCAGCCATATTCAAGATATCTTACTTGATTGTGTTCTCTTAAGGACATCTGTTCTTTTAAGTTCAAGTGAACTTGTTAAACAGCAACACTTGGTGCCAAACCACTCAAGGAAATTATTTCTTTCCAGTTAAACTTCAAGCTCACATTTCAATTAACTGCATTTAATTTTAATAGCTAAGCTTATTACAGTAAGCATATTCCATTCAAAATAAATTCTTTAGTCAGGATCAAAATATCATTCATTTATTGTATACTCTTTAATACTCTAATTAAACATTTGTTTTCTGTTAAATAGATTTTGACTAATGAAATTATTTGCCTCTTAGTAACATCCTTAACATTTTGCCGGATATGTTTTTTGTCATTTCTCACCACAAAAAAAAACAAAGAGAAATATCAAACAGGGAATGCCACGTACCAAAAACGCAGCCTCCCCAAAACGAAACCCACAGCACGCAGACGTGCACACCAAAACACACACACACACACACATACACATACACGCGCAAACATACAAAGCCAACACATGAGGACAAAACGACAAACAAAGGAACACAGTGGGGCACTGCCTTGGAACGGTCAGTGGCAAAAACACCACTGGGGAGCTTAAACCGGTTTATGGTGCGCACCCAACATCACTCTTACCCCCGCACCCCCCCCCCCCCCCCCCCCCTTGCTCCAAAGACACGGGACAGTGTAAATAAAAGTATACCCCTCCAGGCGAATCTCTAACACATGTTATGGAAACAAAAAGACATGGCATGTAAAACATAAAAATGCTCGTGTATAAATATATAAAAAGCAAACCTTTAGAACCAAAAACGTATGTACTCGATGCCTTTTCAGAAGACAGAGCAACAAGAGAAACACTCTTAAGGGCCCGACGAAACAGGCCAGAAGACAGATATCAAAACAGTCCAGTCCTGGTAGGATTTAAAAACTGCTTATCATAGAGTCCTCCCCCTCTTCCGTCAGACACAATCAAAGAGAGAAGCGTAGTGTCCAACTGTAAACGGGTTGAACACTAAACATGCGGTATGTCTCAAAACAGTTGGGTCTTAACCTCTTTTAATAAAACGTTTTATAATTTTACCAAATACATTTGGAAAATTACCATGACCCAAGATCTTACGAAGTTTGTAAACCACATCCCCATAAAAAACGGATGCAGGGGATACCAATTCATCGAATTTGCTTGTTTCCTTTGTTTTTGTTGTGTTTAACATCACAGCGACAGAATTATAGGTCGTCTGGAGACTTTCAAGCTGTCTAATGGTTGAGGAAGACCCTATGCCAAGGTGGACCAACCTGCTTTCAGTAAGCTAGCTGGATGACTTCCTCACATGATGAATTCTATGCCCCAGGTGAGGCTTGAACCCACATCAGTGAGGGACGAGTGATTCTAAGTAAGTGACCTTAGCCACTCGGCCACTGAGGCCCTGTAGTTTCTTTTGTGATACTAGAATATTGACCATTGTCAACTATGAACATGGATCCTTTGTTTATTTTGGATTTAAAACAGTTTTTAAACAGCATTTCAGTTATGTAACAGCTGGCAGTTAACCTAACCACTGTTACTGGATTCTGTTCCAGTATAAACCAGTTCTCTGCAAGTTACTGCCAACTTCCCCACATGAATTAGAGGTGGAGGACAAATGATTTAAGACACACTGTCTTCTATCAAATTGTCATAAAACATATGCCACGCCATGCGTTGCACGACCCCTCGCGATCGGTAGATCTGCGCTATCACTACTGAGCTAAGCAGGCTTGATTTATACAACTCACAATATGCATTTTTCAGTAATGAAAAGTTTTTAAATATTTAAGCTGATTACAAACTCAAGAAAAAACATGATTTTTGATAAATTAAATGTGTACATGTATTAAGTTCATTGTTGACTGTTATTGTTTGTAATGAGAAATCACTTATCAGCAAGATCAATAGTGTCAAGATATTTTTTTATTTTTTTTTTTTTTTTTTTGTACTGGACAGTCACCAAAAGTATTTCGGACAGGCTGCAATCTTGGTTTCCACATTTGACATCACCATATTATGAAACATTCTAAATTACGCCAACATCACCTGTAATTGGATTTTGAAATGCAAAATTCACCTGAATCATATATAACTGAAACAAAAGGGCCATGAAGGCCCTGTATCGCTCACCTGATCTATTGACCTAAAGACGATCAAGATTAACATTCTGACCAAGTTTCATTAAAATATGGTATAAATGTGGCCTTTAAAGTGTAAACTAGCTTTTCTTTTAATTTGACCTAGTGACCATTTTTTGACCTGACATAACCCAGATTCAAACTGGACCTTGAAATCATCAAGATTACCATTCTGACCAAGTTTCATGAAGATATGGTCATAAATGCGGCCTCTAGAGTGTAAACAAGCTTTTCCTTTGATTTGACATAGTTTTTGACCCCACCTGACGCAGATTTAAACTTGACCTCTAGATCATCAAGATTAACATTCTGACCCAGTTTCATTAAGATATGGGGATAAATGTGGCCTCTAAATTGTAAACTAGCTTTTCCTTTGATTTGACCTGGTGACCTAGTTTTTGATCCTACATGACCCATATTCAAATTCGATCTTGCGAATATCAAGATTACCATTTTGACCAAGTTTCATCAAGATACAGTCATAAATAATGCCTCTACAGTGTTAACAAGCTTTACCTTTCATTTGATACGGAGACCTAGTTTTTGATCTGACATGACCCAGGTTCGACCTTGACCTAAAGATTAACAAGATTAACATTCTGACTAAGTTTCATAAAGATTCAGTCATAAATGTGGCCTCTAGAGTGTTAACAAGCCTTTCCTTTGATTTGACCTAGTGACCTAGTATTTGACCCCACCTGACCCAGATTCAAACTTGACCTATACAGCATCAAGGCAAACATTCTGACCAAGTTTCATGAAGATATGGTCATAAATGTGGCCTCTAGAGTGTAAACTAGCTTTTCCTTTGATTTGACCTGGTGACCTAGTTTTTTTATCCCACATGACCCAGTTTCAAACAGGACCTTGAAATCATCAAGATTAACATTATGACCAAGTTTCATGAAGATACAGTCATAAATGTGGCCTCTACAGTGTTAACAAGCTTTTGCTTTGATTTGACCTGGTGACCTAGTTTTTGACCCCAGATGACCCAATATCAAACTCTTGTAAGACTTTATTGAGGGTAACATTCTGACCAAGTTTCATTAAGATTAGGCTCAAATTGTGACCTCAAGAGTGTTAACAAGCTTTTTCTTTGATTTGACCTGGTGACATAGTTTTTGACCTCAGGTGTCCCAATATCGAACTCGTCTAAGATTTTATTGAGGGTTACATTCTGACCAAGTTTCATTAAGATTGGGCCAAAAATGTATCCTCTAGAGTGTTAACAAGCTTGTCTTGTAAGACTTTATTGAGGGTAACATTCTGACCAAGTTTCATGAAGATACAGTCATAAATGTGGCCTCTACAGTGTTAACAAGCTTTTGCTTTGATTTGACCTGGTGACCTAGTTTTTAACCCCAGATGACCCAATATCGAACTCGTCCAAGATTTTATTGAGGGTAACATTCTGACCAAGTTTCATTAAGATTGGCTTAAATTTGTGACCTCTACGATGTTAACAGTCAAATTGTTGACGCCGACGCCGACAACGATGACGACGGACTAAGGGCAGTCACAAAAGCTCACCTTTGAGCACTTTGTGCTCAGGTGAGCTAAAAATTGGGTATCTATATATCTTTTAACAGTGTTTCGACTTGAATGGATGTACAATATTCTTTTCAACAACTCAGATTAACATTCTAAGTTTCATGAAGATACAGTCATAAATGTGGCCTCTAGAGTGTTAACAAGCTTTTCCTTTTATTTGACCCGGTGACCTAGTTTTTGACCTCATATGACCCAGATTCGAACTTGACCTTAAGATCATCAAGATTAACATTCTGACTAAATTTCATGAAGATACAGTCATAAATATGGCCTCTAGAGTGTTAACAAGCTTTTCCTTTGATTTGACCCGGTGACCTATTTTTTGACAAAACATTACCCAGACTCGAACTTGACCTAAAGATAATCAGATGACCCAATATCGAACTCATCCAAGATTTTATCGAGGGTAACATTCTGACTAAGTTTCATTAAGATTGTGCCAAAAATTTGATCTCTAGAGTGTTAACAGTCAAATTGTTGACGACGGACGGACGGACGGATGGACGACAGACGACGACGGACACAGGGTGATCACTAAAGCTCACCTTTGAGCACTTCGTGCTCAGGTGAGCTAAAAACTAGAATATGCTTTTGTAAAAAAGTGCATGTCTCCCCCAATGCAAAGTTGTATAGGAAAGAAGTCAAAGGGGTCAGGAGTGGAAGTCAAAGAGACACTGACGGTTGGCTGCAATAGGGATCATCTACTTGGCATGTCCAGCCATTTTGCCCTAGTGGTTCTCAAGTCACTGTTCATGGTACTGTGCCCTTGACCTTTGATCAAGTGACCCCAAAATAAATAGGGGTCATCTACTCTGCATGTCCAATCATCCTATTAAGTTTCAACATTCTAGGTCAAAAAGTTCTCAAGTTACTTTCCGGAAATGATTTTATATGACCAAGCCCCTGTGACCTTGACCATTAATAGGCTGACCCAAAATTCAATAGGGGTCATGGATAGTACTCTGCATATTCAATCATCCAATGAAGTTTCAACATTCTGAATCATCTGGTTCTCAAGTTATTGATCGGAAACGGTTTTCCATGTTCATGCCCCTTTAACAGAGTGACCCCAAAATCAATAGGGGTCATCTCCCCTGCATGTTCAATCATCGAATGAAGTTTAAACATTCTGGATCATGTGGTTCTCAAGTTATTGATCGGAAATGGTTTCCTATGTTCAGGCCCCTTTAACAGAGTGACCCCAAATTCAATAGGGGTCATTTACTATGCATGACCAATCATCCTATGAAGTTTCATCACTCTGGGTCAAGTGGTTCAGAAGTTATTGACTGGAAATGGTTTTCCATGTTCAGGCCCCTGTGACCTTGACCTTTAACAGAGTGACCCAAAAATCAATAGGGGACATCTACACTTCATGTTAAATCATCGAATGAAGTTTCAACATTCTGGATCATGTAGTTCTCAAATTATTGATCGGAAATGGTTTTCCATGTTCAGGACCCTTTAACAGAGTGACCCCAAATTCAATAGGGTCATCTACTCTGCATGATCAATCATCCTCTGAAGTTTAATCATTCTAGGTCAAGTGGTTCTCAAGATATTGATCGGAAATGGTTTTCAATATTCAGGCCCCTGTGACCTTGACCTTTAATGGAGTGACCCCAAAAAAAAACAGGGGTCATTTACTCTGCATGACCAATCTCCCTATGAATTTGCAACATTCTGGGTCAAGTGGTTCGCAAGTTACTGACTGGAAATGGTTATCCATGTTCAGGCCCCTGTGACCTTGCCCTTTGACAGAGTGACCCAAAAATCATTAGAGGTAATCTACTCAGCAAGACCAATCATCCTTTGAAGTTTCAACATCCTGGGTCAAGTGGATCGCAAGTTATTGACTGAAAATAATTTTCCATGTTCAGGCCCCTGTGACCTTGACCTTTAACAAAGTGATCCAAAAAATCAATAGGGGTCATCTACTCAGCATGAACAATCATCCTATGAAGTTTCATCATTTTGGGTCCAGTGGTTCTCAAGATATTGATCTGAAATGGTTTTCAATATTCAGGCCCCTGTGACCTTGACCTTTAATTGAGTGAACCAAAAATAATAGGGGTCATTTACTCTGCATGACCAACCTTCCTATGAATTTTCAACATTCTGGGTCAAGTGGCTCGCGAGTTTCTGACTGGAAACTGTTATCCATGTTCAGGCCCCTGTGACCTTGCCCTTAGACAGAGTGACCCAAAAAACAATAGGGGTCATCTACTCTGCATGATCAATCATCCTATGAAGTTTCAACATCCTGGGTCAAGTGGTTCGCAAGTTATTGACTGGAAATAATTTTCTATGTTCAGGCCCCTGTGACCTACACCTTTAACAGAGTGGTCCCAAAAATCAATAGGGGTCATCTACTCTGCAATGCATGACCAATCATCCTTTGAAGTTTCATCATTCTGGGTTATGTGGTTTGCAAGTTATTGACTGGAAATGGTTTTCCATGTTCAGGCCCCTGTGACCTTGACCTTTAACAGAGTAACCCCACAATTATTAGGGGTTGTCTACTCCAGCAGCCCTACCACCCTATGAAGTTTCAAGGATCTAGGTCAAATGGTTCTCCAGTTACTGATCGGAAATGAAGTGTGACGTACATACGGACGGACAAACAAGACAGGCAGGGCAAAAACAATGTCTCCCCAAGGGTGGGGGGAGGCAAAACTAATCTGGAGTGGTAGTCATACTTCATTTAGCATAGACAAAGGGGCCATAGAGGTCCTTAGTCACTCACCAGAAACTGACTTTTGATCTTGAACATAGGAAAGAAAGTGAATCATGAATGCTAATAATAGTTATGTAAAATGTATTAGAAAATTAAGAAGGTAAAATGAAGTAAAATGTATCAGAAATTAAGTACATACAAGAGGGCCATGATGGCCCTATATTGTTCACCTGAGTACCATTGCTCTTAATGATAAGATCAAGTTCTGACATAGATCACACAGGCATATATATAAGTCCACAAGAAACTCTTTACCAGGTAGAGATATGTCAAAATGCTCCTAAAAATTATATGTAACATGCAGGCTGACCCACAGAAAACTGATCTCGATTTTTCCATACGAACAGTAATAAATCAGTTAAAATATAATCTATTTATAGTAAAAACAAAGGGACATAATTCTAAAAACAAGAGTGCCTCACGGTGGTGAACATTTGTGCCAAGTTATCTACATCAGAATCCCTCCATGCATGAAGAAGAAATGCTCCGAACAAACTCATTCTTGTATTTGATCTTTGGCCTCTATGTGTGACCTTGACCTTAGACTTAGGGACCAGGTTCTTGTGCATGACACTCTGTCTTATGGTGATGAACATTTGTACCAAGTAATATTAAAATCCCTTTAAGGATTGTTGGGTTACAGATTGGATAGGAAAAAAGGCCTTTTGGCCATTGATTTCAAAGTGTGACCTTTACCTTGCAGCTAAGAGTTTGGGTGTTGCGAACAATACATTGTCTCATCAAGGGAAATATTTATGCAAACTGATATTCAAATCCTGTTTTGCATGACAAAGTTATTGACCGGACCAGAAAAAAGTCCCACTGATCTTGATCTCAAAGTGTGACCTTGACCTTTAAGCTAGGGTTCTGGGTGTTGCGCACGACATGTCGTCTCATCATGGGAACATTTATGCCAAGTAATATTAAAATCCCTTAATGGATGGCAGAGATCTGGACCAGACAGGAAAAAAAACCTATTAACCTTTGACCTCCAATTGTGACATTGACCTTTGAGCTAGGGGTCCGGGTTTTGCACATGACATGTGGTCTCATCATGGGGAACATTTATGCCAAGTAATATTAAAATCCCTTCACTGATGGCATAGTTATTGACCGGACAGGAAAAAAGCCCTGTTGAACTTTGACCTCCCATTGTGACCTTGACCTTTGAGCCAAGGGTCCGGGATTTGCGCATGACACGTTGTCGCATCATGGGGAACATTTTTGCCAAGTGATATTAAAATCCCTCCATGAATGACAGAGTTATGGACTGGACACAAAAACAGACCCTGTTTATGCTATGTAAACATTTGACTGCCAAGTTTGACCTTAACCTTTGAGCTAGGGGTCTGAAAGTTGTGCATGACACATCGTCTTATTATGAGTTACTTTTGTGCCAAGTAATATTAAAATCCCTTCATGGATGACATAGTTATGGACCGGACAGAAAAAAAGCCCAGTTGACCTTTGACCTCCAACTGTGACCTAGACTTTTAAGCTAGGGGTCCGGGTTTTGCACATGACACGTCGCCACATTTGTGCCAAGTGATATTAAAATCCCTTCATGGATGACAGAGTTATGGACCGGACACGAAATTGCGGACGGACGGATTGACGGATGGGAAGCGCATTACTATAGTCCCCGAAACTGGTTTTAAACCAGTAGACCAGTAGGGGACTAACAAAGAGAGGTAATTTGACATAAAATCAGTCCATAGTTATCTACCCTGATTGTCTCAGTCCAACTAAATTGACAATAATGAAATTTCAAATAAGTCCTATAAGGACTTACTGATATAAAGCCATTTTGATTACAATCAGGGGAGGTTATCAGATATAAAATAACTCTGGAACCTACGATTGGATCTGACAGATTCATCAAGAAATCCAACATTTTTTGCTGTTGAAGATATTTCTGAAGTTTGTATCAAATTAAATCATAAATGAGGGGCCTCCGTGGCCGAGTGGTTAAGGTCGCTGACTTCAAATCACTTGCCCCTCATCGATGTGGGTTTGAGCCTCACTCGGGGCGTTGAATTCTTCATGTGAGGAAGCCATCCAGCTGGCTTACGGAAGGTCGGTGGTTCTACCCAGGTGCCCGCTCGTGATGAAATAATGCACGAAGGGGCACCTGGGGTCTTCCTCCACCATTAAAGCTGGAAAGTCGCCATATGACCTATCATGTGTTGGTGCGACGTTAAATCCAACAAAAAAAATCATAAATGAAGTCTCTATATGGCTCCAAAAGCCAAAATAGCAAATTTTGGACCTTTAAGGGGCCATAACTCTGGAACCCATGAAGGAATCTGGCCAGTTCAAGAAAGGGACGAAGATCTTGTGGTTATACAAGTTGTGTGCAAGTTTGAATAAAATCAAATCATAACTGAAGCTGCTATTGTGCAGACAAGGTCAAAATAGCTAATTCTGACCCTTTCAGGGGCCAAAACTCTGGAACCCATAATGGGATCTGGCTAGTTCAAGAAAGGAACCGAAATCTTACGGTGACACAAGTTTTGTGCAAGTTTTATTAAATTCAAATCATAAATGAAGCTGCTATTGTGCAGACAAGGTCAAAATGGCTAATTCTGGCCCTTTCAGGAATCATAACTCTGGAACCCACAACGGAATCTGTTTAGTTCAAGAAAGGAACCAAGACCTTATGGTGATACAAGTTTTGTGCAAGTTTGGTAAAACTCAAATCATAATTAAAGCTGCTATTGTGCAGACAAGGTCAAAATAGCTAATTTTGACCCTTTCAGGGACCATAACTCTGGAACCGATAATGGGATCTGGCCAGTTCAAGTAAGGAACCGAGATCTTATAGTGATACAAATTGTGTGAAAGTTTGGTTAAAATAAAATCATAAATGAAATCTCTATCATGCAGACAAGAAATTGTTGACGGATGGACGCACGGACGGACTGACGACAGACGATAGACGAAGGGAGTTCACAAAAGCTCATCTTGTCACTATGTGGCAGGTGAGCTAAAAATCAGTCCATAGTCTTATACCCTGATTGTCTCAGTCCAATAATGAAATTTCAAACGAGTCCTATAAATACTTACAGAGATAAACCATTTTGATTAAAATCAGGGGAGGTAATTACACATTGGTATATGCATGTTGAAGATACAGAGTACAAGCCTTTACAACAATATTTTAGGAAAGTATTCATATCGATAAATGTTCAATCAAGAGTTATCTAACATGACTATTTCTTACCACGGAAGACAATAACGTTTCAAACCAATCTCATTAGAAGCTGCTAAGGTATATTCATTTAAACAAAAACAAAGGGAGGTATTTTGTCATATATTCAGTTAATATGTATTTTAACTGATTGTCCAAGTCCATCTGATAGCATAAATGAAATTTCAGATCAGTATCTTCATTAGTAACAGAGATACATATGCCCATTTTAGTTTGAAATAAAGGGAGGTAATTTGACATAAAATCAGTCCATAGTTATCTACCCTGATTGTCTCAGTCCAACTAATGACAATAATGAAATTTCAAACGAGTCCTACAAGTACTTACTGATATAAAGCCATTTTGACGAAAATCAGAGGATGTAATCAGAACTAAAACAACTCCGGATCTAACTGATTCATCATGAAATTCAAGATTTATTGTTGTTGAAGATATTTTTCAAGTTTGTATAAAAGTCTCTATAACTTTTTTTATGCCTGCAAAAGCCAAATAGAAAATTTTAGACTTTTAAGGGGCCATAACTCTGGAACCCATGATGGGATCTGGCCAATTTTCGAAAAGAATCTAGATATTATGCCAATACCAGTTGTGTGCAAGTTTGATTAAAGTCAATTGCAAAATGTGGTCTCTTTCATGTTCACAAGCCAAAAATAACAAATTTTGGCCCTTTAAGGGGCAATAACTGTAGAACCCATGATGGGATCTGGCCAATTTTCGAAGGACAGACGACAGACGAAGGACGGATGGACAAAGGGCGATCACAAAAGCTCACCTTGTCACTATGTGACATGTGAGCTAAAAATGCATCAGAAAATAAGTACTTAAAATGTATCATAGTTGTGCTTTTGAGAAAAGTGCAGTTCTCTCACAACTGCCTAATCATCTGAATAATAGTATACGAGTCAACCATGCACTAAGACCTCAACTGCCTAATCTGACATGATAAAATCTTGGGGACATAAAGGAGCCATATACTACTATTCATTTAGTAGTATATGGGTCAATTTTGTTCCCAAGACCTGAGCGATCTTTGGTTAAATCAAGGGCCATACGTCTTAAGTTTGTTTTTTTTTGTTGGATTTAACGTCGCACCGACACATAATAGGTCATATGGCGACTTTCCAGCTTTAATGGTGGAGGAAGATCCCAGGTGCCCCTCCGTGCATTACTTCATCACGAGCGGGCCCCTGGGTAGAACCACCGACCTTCCGTAAGCCAGCTGGATGGCTTCCTCACATGAAGAATTCAACGCCCCGAGTGAGGCTCGAACCTACATCGATGAGGGGCAAGTGATTTGAAGTCAGTACGTCTTAAGTGCCTGGGCCTATTTGGCTAGTTATCCAACATGGTCAAAATCTTACTGACAAACACATCTTGTTTGGTGAAGATCGGATGAGAAATGTTCCACTTAGATTGCGGACAAGATTTGTGACACACATATACAAGCACGGAGGAGTAAATCAATTTCTCCTACCATACATTGGGGTGGGATACATAAGTAGGTAGCAAAATATATCAGAAAACCTACATTTTAAATCCAGTGTCACTTCAGACATTTCAGATGTCCCTGCATTATTGTAAGCTTGACATGAAATACTATCATTATCATTGTCACGGGTTGGGGCCAATTTGAGTATCTGCCGACGTTTCATTCCACCATATTCCCCACTCTGGTCAGACAGATTTCCGTTACTTGGTGTGATGACACTGTTTATTCTCCATGTGATGTCAGATATCGGGTTAGAGCTTCCAGATGTACATACCAGTGTTAATGTTTTTTTTCCATTAGCAATGATATTTCTGTTTCCTGTTATTGTTGCTGTAAGAGGTTTAACTGTAATGACATAAACGCAGCTGGAGTTAACAGAAGGTAAAATCAGTATCAGTCAAACACATTCATCCAGTACATAAATATTATGTATTACATTTAATTGTAAATTAAAAATGTATTTCACGAAGTTGTCACAACCTCATTAACATTGTTCACTCTCCATGTGATGTCAGAAACAGGGTAGGACCTTCCAGACCTACACACAAGTGGCAATGTGTTCTTTCCAGTAGCAATAATATTACTCTTTCTGTTATTGTTGCAATGACATGCTATTACTTTTTAAAACATAGCTTAGTGAAAAAATGTAATTACAGGCGCACCGCAATACAGAGCAACATACGACTGAAGGTCTGACTTTTGACCCCTAAGTGTGACCTTGACTAGGCGCAGCTCGCCATGCAGAACATGCGCTCTGAACATCATCTCGATATGGTTAATATTTGTGTCACGTTTCTTCGAAATCCCGTAAGCAGTTCAAGAGTTACAGAATGATGACCTTTCACCCCTAAATGTAACACTGACTTTGAAGCAAGACATCCAGGGCATGCGCTCTGCACTATGTGGTGAATATTTGTGTCAAGTTCCTTAGCAATCCTTCAAGGTGTTGAGGATTTACAGAGCGATGATCTTTGACCCATAAGTGTGACCTTGTCCTTAAACAAGAAATCGAGAATATGCGCTCTGCATGTCGTCGATGTGATTAACATTTGTGCCAAATTTTCTTAGGCCAGCATATTTTTATTTTCTCATTAATGGGAGCGGCGATTCTATTTTTTGACAAAACAAAATAAACAAGAAGCTGTGTTCAATAAACGCTTGATACCCCGATGGCAAAATATAAAACAATATTCAAGCAACTGAAACTTCACTACAGCTACAACAATATTGATGTTGTTGGTTAAATTATTTCACATGATGAATCAGGTTCTAAAAGCTAGTGTACATAATAATTATCAATTCGTAATTTTTTCTTTCTAGTATGACAATGCCTGTATAAAAGACTTTACGTCTCCACCCAATTACATGTATGCAGGATGCAGACCTAAAGCAGCCATTGCATATCTCCCATTTTAATAGCAGCTTTATTCATGCTTATATAATAAACATTATGCAATGTTCTAATGATATGTCAGCCTTGGTATGTACATAGTTTATTATGAAAAATGTTTCCACAAGTCTATATTTTACTACCAAAAAGAGATAAACAAGAGGGCCATAATGGCCCTATATGGCTTACCAGTGTTGATCTGGCCTACTGATCTAGTTTTTGACCCCACATGACCAAGTTTCAAACTTGAATTAGAGATAAACAAGACAAACATTCATACAAATTTTCATAAATATCAGGTCACAACTGTGGCCTCTAAGTGTTCACAATCTTTTCTTTTAATCTGGCCCATTGACCTAGTTTTAGACCCCACATCATCCAGATTCTACTTGACCTAGAGATCATAAAGACAATCATTCTGACAAAGTTTCATAAAGATTGAGCCACAACTGTGGCCTCTAGAGTCACAAGCTTTTCATTTGATCTGGTCTACTGACCTAGTTTTTGACTCCATATGACCCAGTTTCAAATCTGACCTAGAAACCATCAAGATATCCATTCTGGTCAATAACCATAAAGATTAGGTCTCAATTGTGGCCTCTAGAGTGTTCACACGCTTTTCCTTTGATCTGACATAGTGACCTAGTTTTCGACCACATATGACCCAGATTCAAAATTGACACAGAAATCATCAAAACAATCATTCTGACAAAGTTTCATAAATATTGGGTCACAACTGTGACGTCTAGAGTGTTCACAAGCTTTCCCTTTGATCTACTACTGACCTACTTTCTTACCCTACATGACCCAGTTTCGAACTTGGCCAAGAGATCATCAAGAAAAACATTCTGACCAAGATTAATAACAAGAGGGCCATGAAGGCCCTGTATCGCCCACCTGACCTACTGACCTAAAGATAATCAAGATTAACATTCTGACCAAGTTTCATAAAGATATGATCATAAATGTGATTTCTAAAGTGTTAACTACCTTTTCCTTTGAATTGACCCCGTGACCTAGTTTCTGACCCCGCATGACCCAGATTCGAACTTGACCTAAAGATCATCAAGATTAACATTCTGACCATGTTTCATGAAGATACAGTCATATATATGGCCTCTAGAGTGTTAACAAGCTTTTCTTTAATTTGACCTAGTGACCTTGTTTTTTATCCCACCTGACCCAGATTTGAACTTGACCTATAGATCATCAAGATCAACATTCTGACCAAGTTCCATTACGATATGGTAATAAATGTGGCATCTACAGTGTTAACAAGCTTTTCCTTTGATTTGACCTGGTGACCTTTTCTTTTAATCCAAGATAACCCAATATCGAGCTCGTCCAAGATTATATTGAGGAAAACATTCTGACCAACTTTCATTAAGATCGGGCCAAAATTGTGAACTCTAGAGTGTTAACAAGCTTTTCCTTCGATCTGACCTGGTGACCTAGTTTTTGAACCCCAGATGACCAAATATCGAGCTCGTCCAAGATTATATTGAGAATAATATTCTGACCAACTTTCATTAAGATCGGGCCGAAATTGTGAACTCTAGAGTGTTAACAAGCTTTTCATTTGATTTGACCTGGTGACCTAGTTTTTGACCCCAGATGACCCAATATCAAACTCTTCAAAATTTTATTGAGAGTAATATCCTGACCAAGTTTCATTAAGATTGGGCCAAAATTGTGACCTCTAGAGTGTTTACAAGCTTTTCCTTTGATTTGACCCGATGACGTAGTTTTTGATCCCCCGATGACCAAATATCGAACTCGTCCAAGATTTTATTGAAAGTATAATTCTGACCAAGTTTCATTAAGATTGGGCCAAGATTGTGACCTCTAGAGTGTTAACAAGCTTTTCCTTTGATTTGACCTGGTGACCTGGTTTTTGATCCCAGATGACCCAATATCGAACTCATCCAAGACTTAATTGAGAGTAACATTCTGACAAAGCTTCATTAAGATTGGCCAAAACTGTGACCTCTAGAGTGTTAACAAGCTCTTCCTTTGATCTGACCTGGTGACCTAGTTTTTGATCCATAGATGACCTAATATCAATCTTGTCCAAGATTTTATTGAGGGTAAGATTCTGACCAAGTTTCATTAAGATTGGGCCAAAATTGTGACCTCTAGAGTGTTAACAAGCTTTTCCTTTGATTTGACCTGGTGACTTAGTTTTTGACCTCAGATGACCCAATACGAACTCGTCCAAGATTTTATTGAAGGTAACATTCTGACCAAGTTTCATTAAGATTGTGCCAAAATTGTGACCTCTAGAGTGTTAACAGTCAAATTGTTGACGACGGACGACGGAAGACGACGACGGACGACGGACACAGGGCAATCACAAAAGAAATTATCAAGACAATAATTCTGACAAAGTTTCATAAATATTGGGTCACAACTGTGGGCTCTAGAGTGTTCACAAGCTTTTCCTTTGATCTAGCCTACTGAACTAGTTTCTGATCCCACATGACCCAATTTCGAACTTGACCTAGAGATCATAAAGACTAACATTCTGACCAAGTTTCATAAAGATTGAGTAACAAATTTGGCCTCTGGAGTGTTCACAAGCTTTTCCTTTGATCTGGCCTACTGACCTAGTTTTTGACCCAACACAACCCAGTTTCAAACTTGACATAGAAATCATCAAGGGACCTTGTCTTTGAAGAAAGCTATCCAAAACATGCGCTCTACAAAACATTACTATATAGTGAACATTTGTGTCAAGACTTAGTGTTTTTTTTGAAATCCTTCAAGGGGGTCAAGAGTTACAGAGCAGACATAAGACACAATCATATGACCTTTGTCCCCAAAGTGTGACCTTGACCTTGAAACTAGCCATCCAGATCATGTGCTCTGCATGTTGTCTCAATGTGGTGAACATTTGTACTGTAAAGTTTCTTTGAAATCCGTCGAAAGGGTTCAAGATTTACAGAATAGATACAAAACTGGTAATGGACGGACAACAGGGTTATAACATAATACATCCTTTGGGACATTCAAAAGTAGTGTTGAATTTCTGATGGATACACCCAGTGAAGCTTTATTATACCTTTCAGAATATGCATATGGAATTGTGTTCCTTATATCCATTAATTTGATATAAGCATGTTCACTGTAACCATTTAATGTTTCAAAAATTCAAAAGGGTAAAAATTGGGACATTTGAAATTGTAACCATGTTCCTTGTAAGTGAAGTTTTCTGTATGTGCTCAGTGAGTATAACTGACATAGCTAAAGTAAATTTCTCCAGCCTGCATAATCAGCAAAAAGTGCTATCTAAAAATACACTAACAAAATTTCATCTGAGACTTTCAGAAAAATTGTTGACTCTATTCTTATTTTTGTATTTCCAGAGTGCTTAACAAAAACAAACTTACACCTAACGTTAAGATTAACTGATGCAATTCCCTCTGCTTGATTAACAAGTGCTGGATGAGTAATTACGCATTGTACATTATGCCCATTATCTGCAGCAGTCACCTGTCTTCGAAAAAATGAATCAACTGTATATGTTTCTTTTGCAGCATTGAGTGTAGCATTAACTTTGCCTTTTGTTGTATACCCCTGATATAACCAGGAAATATTAGCAGCAGGTCTGCAACCAGTTGTTCTGCAGCTGACCTCTACAAAGCCTCCAGCAGATACCACTGCGGTCTGAGTGGCTTTTGGCTGACTGGGCTTTACTGAAATTAGGAATATATAGGTAAATTTCAATAGATACATAACATATGCATGATCCTGTACTCCGGATAATGAAAAAGGATAATCATGATGTTACTTCATATCAAATTTTAATCTAACCTGGATAAATGTAAAGCATTCATACCCATGTTCTTCTTCAACTCACCTCTAGATTTCTCCAGTCTATAACCACCCTTCAATGAATTCGAAAAATGAGGGTTTTGTTGCACCCAAGAAGTAACTGTAAAGTATCTAGGCATGGTTGAAATGGAATTTTCAATAGTTATCAGAATATGTGCATGCAAACTGCTGAATCATGTGCATATTCGTTATTCTTTGTATGCTTGGTTGAATGCACTAAAGTAAAATTGGACAGACTTTCCTTTAAGGAGGTAGGTTACCTTCATATTTGTATGTGCGCATGTCCAACCGGAAGCTAACGTGACGATTTACGACGACGTTTACGACAAACTAAATGTGTTTGTATATTCATTCTTCTGAAAACAAATCATGAACCTGTTTTCGATCTGATGCTTTATGGTTTAATAATTCAGAAATAATGAATAAATTGCCGCAGAAACGCTTCAAAACAATGTTGCCTTAAAATGACGTCACTGACGTCATGACGTTACGTGTCAGTTACCGCGCAAAATTAATAGTTTTTATCTTGAAAGTACGTAATTCTGTGGATTTTTTTTATTTTAACTATTTTCAAATAACCATTATTTGCTGAAATATTTTTATGAGT